>NC_132879.1:3080401-3170401 GCF_030463535.1 Salminus brasiliensis
TACTGGAACCTCTTTGAACTACTGTGTCAACAAAGGGAGCATCTGGGTAAAGTTGTCTGGGTCCATGTGGAGATATATCGGCGTAACAGAATAGCACTTCTTTTTTTCCCAATAATTAAAGAATCTGCTAGTCAACAGCGGAAAAGGTCAGAACGCACTGCTGATATAAGACGTTTCCCATTAAAACACACATGAAATAATCTGGGTGAATTCTGAACGCTGTTGGGGAGATGAGATGAGAGCCGCTTTAATGGACTTCATCACCCTGTCACAGTGCTGGGCAATAATTCACTGCTGCTGTAGTGATAAGCTGTGTAATTCATATTGAAATGCACAGAGAAATCTTCTCCTATCCTGGACTCCGCTAATGTTTTCTTTCCTTAGCCGTTTATGATACAAGCACATCGTTAACTTCAGCAACGCTTCAGCGCTCATGGATATGGTAATAAATAAGCTACTCAGGATGTTCATTTTGAGCCGTAATACTCACTTTTGAAATGACTTGAATTGCAAATGGCACTTCTGTTGTCATACAAATCCCAGAACAGGCCAGCAGAAATCTAATACAGCGCTATATGAGCTTTTCCCCGAGACCAAACCTCCCAAGTCTGATGACAACACCATGAACAGTGTGTGTGGTTGTGGGGACATTCGGCTGCTCTGTAGCTTTTATTAGAAAAGTCCATCTCGGAAATATTGAAAGCTTTCCTGAGGTTAGATTCGGGTTAGGTGGACTACAGCAGTCTAGGGCTAGGACAGAACGCAAGGTCTTTCATAAACCTCAGATTACATGCATACAGATCCTGACTGATATTGTGTAGACCCCCCTCTGACCTCTGAAGGTGTCCTGCTGAGCTATCTGGCACCAAGACTAACATTAGCAGCAGATCCTTTAAACCCTGTAAGTTGTGAGGTAGGTGAGGCCTCCATGTGTCAATGACCCGGTCAGTAGTTCACTGGTTCACCGGTTGTCCTTCCTTGGAGCACTTTCAGTAGGTACTGACCACTGTATACCGGGAAGCCGCCACCCAACAAGACCTGCCTGATGTTTTGGAGATGTTCTGACCCTCCAGTCGTCTAGAACCTCACTGTTTGGCTCAGTTTAGCTCAGTGTCTGGTCTTTGATTAGGTGTTGTCCTCACCCTGATGGTTTTCCTCCTTTGCACAAGTCTGATGGCAGATCTTCTGCATTTTGCATGATTTAGTGGACGGTGGTCTGTTCAAACAGTGTCTGATTTCTAACAGTTCTGAGATCATCTTAAACCTCCACCCTTCTTTTTGAAGGCCTCAAAGAGCTCTCTGGATCTGGCCATGGTGATCTTCTTCACCCCTTACTTCACCAACTTCAATCAAGAGCAGAGCAGACTAAACGTCTGAGGTTTAAATAAGACTCCAGACTCCTCCAGAATAATCCTCTCCAACCATATTCTGATCATCTGCACCTCCACCCTTCTTTCTGAAGGCCTCAGAGAGCTGTCGGGATCTGGTCATGGTGATCTTCTCCACCCCTCACTTATCCAAAATCAATCAAGAGCAGAGCAGACTAAACGTCTGAGGGGTACATTTCTATTAAAGACATCACATGAAATATCTAATGTCCAGATGTTCAAACATATATTCAAATAGACAAAGGCTTTCATTGGGGTCAGCACAATCAGCAAGCCATGCTTAGTGCCTGCACAGGATGCCAATAATATACATCTGAGATGCATTATGAATGAGCATCAAAGGGTGTGTGTGTGAGTCTGCATGAGAGAGCCAGTAAGAGTGTTTAAGTAAGCGAGAAAGAGAGAGAGAGAGCGAGAGAGAGTATGTGAGAGTTTTATATGTGAGAGAAAAGAGCTGATGCAAAGCTTCTGGGGTCAAGTAAAGTCACCTCAGAAAGGACCAAGTCATCTTTTCTTCTCGTCCACATTCTGCCTCCGTCGTCCTCAGGCACGCTCAGATCTGCCCGGCAGGGCACAACCTTCCCTCTCATGAAGCCACACAAAATTTAAAAAGTGAAGTCAGTGATTCCTCCTGTCGCTGTAATGGTTGTTTGGTTTGAAGAAGGTTCTCAGCTGTTAATGTGGGTGGAGGTAATAGTAGTAGTGGTGGTGGGTGGGGGCTACATGCCAGCTACTTTTATTTGTGTGTGTGTGCCACAAGTCATGCTGAGCAAGGACATCCATGTGCGCACTCCAATAGCCATCAGGTTCCTCCACCCAGTACAGGTGAGTAGGCAATGGTCAGGCTCCATTAACTCCAACAGAGAGGTCAGAGCACTTTCACGGACAAAACGTCCATTTACATATCAAACATACACTCAGGAAACGCAACCGTTTACCATGCCCACTTTCAAGAGCTCGTCTGTTCCCCGCCTTTGTGTTCGAATTTCGAGCCGTTCAGTTTATTTAATGGTTTCGTCTTCAATGGTTGGGCGGTGGTGGTAGTAGTGTGCAGGTAATGCAGTCGGACACCCATCATAACGGACCATAAAGCGGCTAGCTGGGCTAACCCCACCCCCAAACAGGCTCTTTAACCTTATTTAGACAGGTGCTCCTCAATCCTGGTCCTGGAGGCACCCAGGCACTGTTAAAAGTATACGTTCCTCGAGGAACATTTGGAGGTTCTTCAATTTGGTGCTTTGAGGAACCTTCAAGAACAGGTTTTTAGAAGAAAAAGGTTCCTTCAGTTTCTACACAGATGTGCAAATGCACACAAACACAGCTATTGGCACCATTGCCCATGCCAGGTGTGGGCCATGAGGGGTCTAAAACCTTGTATTTATTCACTTGGTGGCCATTTTATCAGAAACAGCTATGATATAGGTCTACTATATGGTATAGATGTACAGTTGCAGATTGTACAGATTGGGACAACCAGGTCACCGAAAAATGTCCCTGTTTGAGCCCCACCTAGCTGGTGTTCAGCATCTTCTAGACCTGGTCAGTGGTCAGAGCCAGTCTTGGCTGAACCCACTCTCAACTTCACTGTACAGTGCCAGCGGCATACACACTACCATCAACACCACCAGGTCAGTGTCACTGCTTGGTCTGGAACATCCACTACCCCAGCAATATCTGGCCAACTGATGGTCCAGTTCCTTTAGGTGGTCCTGTGAAGAAGCTGGCCAGTGATCTCTTCACAATCAATTAATCAATATAGCTACAAAGGAGGTGTCCCTAAATGCCTCCAAATGTTTGTGGACACCCCTTGAAATGAATGAAATCAGCTACTTTAAGCTGCACCCATTGCTGACACAGATGTGCAAATGCACACACACACAGCATAGACTAGGACTCTCTGGAGCAGATAAACATGAACCTGTTGGCACCATGCTGCCTAATGCCAGACGTGGGCTAGTAGAGGGGTATAAAGCCCCCTAGCATTGAACTGTGGAGCAGTGGAAGAACTATGTTCTCTGGAATGATGGATGGTGGTGGTGCCTTCCATCCATTACTTTTGGGACGAGTCGTGGAGACAGGGATGACGAGGTTGCGTGGCAATCATCATCCAACATCCTGACCTAACTAACACTCTTGTCGCTGCATGCAATCAAACCTTCACAGCAATGCTCCAGCTCCAAAATCCAGTAGAAAGTCTTATTCTCTGGACAGTCAAAACTGTTACTCCAACAAAAGCAGGAGAAGCTCTTTTTAATATCCTTGATTTTAGAAGAACAATGAACGAGCAGGTGTCCAAATACTTTTGTCCGTATCGTATATTGGATAGTCCTAATTTGTACATTATTGTACATGTATTATACTTTATTTCTGTTGATTTTTTTTTTACTTATCAGTGAGTCTATCTACTGAAAGTCTCATTTGGCTTGTTTCAAGAGTTAAGCAAAATGATCTGCCAATAGAATAAGACCCTTTATTAGACACATACAAAGTAGCTCTACAGTAACCTCAAAATGAGAAATAGTAGATATTCAGGCTTCGCTTGCCGAGGCCAATTTTTTCTGCAGTGTGCGTTTAACACTTGAATACACAACCAAAACAGCAGGCCGGGATTTCCCAGCGAACGCATCCCTCCAATTCATCCTTCACACCTGGATGGTTTGAGTTATGTGGGTTGTGTGCCACTCAGTCGCTTTTGTCTTTGTTAGAGGTGCGGATTGGAGGCGTAGTAAGTGTGTGTAAGCAGGTGTGATCCTTCGCACTGTACTGTAATTAAAAATCAAGGTCTCAGCCAAAACACATTAGAGACTTTTATCAGGAGGAACAGCTTTGCTATGATCTTTGCTGTGTTAAGTAATGATGTACTCTGGTTCTGTGGTTCCTCAACTGGGCTACTTGGACTCTTTCTGAAGGCCTCAGAGAGTTTCAACATTGCTAACACATACTAAATACAGCTATAGGCACCATTCCCAATGCCAGCTGTGGGCCAGAGGGGTCTAAAACCTTGCCTATCTATACACTTGGTGGCCATTTTATCAGAAACAGCCATCATATAGGTCTACTATATGGCATAGATGTACAGTCTCAGATTGTAGCCCATCTGGGACAACCAGGTCACAGAAATGGCCATGTTTGAACCCCACCTGGCTGGTGTTCAGCATCTTCTAGACCTGGTCAGTGGTCAGAGCCAGTCTTGGCTGAACGCACCACCAGGTCAGCGTCACCGCTGGGCCTAGAACATCCACCACCCCAGCAATGTCTGGCCAACTGGTGGTCCAGTTCCTTTAGGTGGTCCTGTGAAGAAGCTGACCAGTGATCACACAATCAATCAATCAATATAGCTACAAAGGAGGTGTCCCTAAATGCCTCCAAATGTTTGTGGACACCCCTTGGAATGAATGCAATCAGCTACTTTAAGCTGCACCCATTGCTGACACAGATGTGCAAATGCACACACACAGCACAGAATAGGACTCTCTGGAGCAGATAAACATGAACCTGTTGGCACCATGCTGCCTAACGCCAGACGTGGGCTAGTAGAGGGGTATAAAGCCCCCCAGCATTGAGCTGTGGAGCAGTGGAAGAACTATGTTCTCTGGAATGATGGATGGTGGAGCTCCATCCAGTACTTTTGGGACCAGTTGTGGAGACAGGGAGTCATAATCCAACATCCTGACCTCACCAACACTCTTGTCACTGAATGCAATCAAACCCTCACAGCAATGCTCCAGCTCCAAAATCCAGTAGAAAGTCTTAATCTCTGGAGAGTCGAGACCGTTACTCCAACGAAAGCAGGAGAAGCTCTTTTTAATATTGAGAAGCTGTGAAGCAGTGGAAGAACTGTGTTCTCTGGAATGATGGATGCTCCATACAAAACTTTTGGGTGGGATGAGTTGGGGATGATGAGGTGGGGTGGTGGTGATCATCATCCAACATCCTGACCTCACCAATGTTCCAGTCGCTGAATGCAATCAGTTAAATCTTCACAGTAATGCTCCTTCAAAACTATAGAAAGTCGTCTTCCCTGGACAGTAGAGACAGTTACTCCAACAAAAGCAGGACAAGCTCTTTTAATACCCTTGATTTCAGAAGAAATAACGAACGAGCAGGCGTCCCAATACTTTTGTCAATATCGCGTTGGAGTAACTGTCTCTACTGTCTAGAGAGGCGGCTTTCTACTAGATTTTGGAGGAACATTGCTGTGAGGCCTTGATTGCATTTAGTCACGATGTCGTGCTAGATGTTGGATGATCACCACCTTACCTCATCATCCCCCAACTCAACCCAAAAGTTACACTCCACTATCCATCATTCCAGAGCTCTTCCACTGCTCCACAGCTCAATGCTGGGGGCTTAATACCCCTCTACTAGCCCACGCCTGGCATTATTAGGCAGCATGGTGCCCATAGGTTCATGATGTTTATCTGCTCCAGAGAGCCCTGGTTAGTTATGGATAGTACTTCTCTACAGTAGCTGAAAGCATTCCTTTTAAGGGGTGTCCACAAACATATGGACATACAGTGTAGATTAGTTTAGATTAGTGCTGTAGTGGTGTTAAATGCCAAGTGGGCGATGTTACGGTGGTGTATGTGATCCGTGGCTCACGTTTCAGAGTATCTTGTGGTTTACTGCTCATTTCACAGCCGTGGACTCTTTTGCACACACTCATACATGCCCTCATATTGACTTACTGCCTGAGCCGCTGCCTCTGTGATTACAAATGAAGGAAGTTCATTCCTCTTTCTCACCTGTGCTCTGACCAGCTCTCCAGAGTGAAGCACACCTCTACCATAGTAATACAGAGGCTTTTCTGTATTAATATAGTAATGCAGAATTGCGCTGAATACAGAGCACTGAATACAGTGCCACCATCTACAGTCAAGCGATGGACTGAGGGGCTGCCGTCCCAGAAAGAAGCCTCTTCAAGTTCAAGCTTGACTGAAGTTTGCAGATGACCTTATGGACAGAGAAAATGTCTGGATGGTGATGCATTCAACTGTAAGAACGCTGTACCAGCTGTTAAACATGGTGGTGGGAGCATCAGGCTTTCCTGCCTGTGGAATTGGTAGATTGCACAAAGCAGACGGAAATGTGAAGCAAGAGGACCACCTCAGCTTTCTTAGATATAACTTCAACTAGACGGTTGAAACCTGAGCACAACTAGTACCTGTCTGTCTGTTTTTCTGTCTCTATCTATTTATCAATATTTCGGTCTGTCTTTCTATCGGTCAGTATGTCTGTCTTTCTATTTATCTTCCTGTCTATCTATCCGTCTCTCTATCTATGTGTCGCTCGGTCAGTATTTCTCTTTGTGTCTCTGTCTGTCTGTCTATCAAGCTGCCTTTTACCTACCCAGGTATCTATCTGTCGATCTGTCAGTATGCCAGTCTGTCTGTCAGTATTTCTGTCTGTTTATCTATCTGTCTTTAATTTCTGTCTGTCTGTAATATCTGCCTGTATGCTTAGGTTGAGGTGAGAGTTAGGATTAGGTTTTGGGTTACGGTTAGGGCCAGGCTAAAGCTTAGAATTTGGGTTGCGGTAAAGGTTACGATTAGGGCTAGTATGAGGGCTAGGATTAGGGTTTGGGTTATGGTTAGGATTAGGGCCAAGCTAAGGCTTAGGATTTGGATTGTCTGTCTATCTATATGTCTGTCTGTCTATAAATCTCTGTCTGTCTGTCTGGCCCTCTATCTATATATGTCTGTTTTTATTAGTATTTCTGTCTATCTTTCAATCTTTGTATCTGTCTGTCTATCTGTCTCTCTACCTACAGTATAATCCTAACCCTAATCATAACCTTGACCTCAACCCAAATCCTAAAACTGGCCCTAATCCTAATCGGAACCCAAAACCTAATCCTAACCCACACCCTGGTCCGAATCCTACCCTCAACTCAAAACCTAATCCTAGCCCTCATACTGGCCCTAATCCTAACCCTAATCGTATCCTTAACCTCAATCCAAATCCTAAGCCTTAACTTGGCCCTAATCCTAACCATAACCCAAACCCTAACCCTCATACTGACCCTAATCGTAACCTTTACCTCAACCCAAATTCTAAGCTTTAGCCTGGCCCTAATCCTAACCGTAACCCAAAACCTAATCCCTATCCTCACCCTGGCCCTAACCTCAACTCAAAACCTAATCCTAACCCTCACCTCAACCTAAGCATACAGGCAGATATTACAGACAGACAGAAATTAAGACAGATAGATAAACAGACAGAAATACTGACAGACAGACTGGCATACTGACAGATCGACAGATAGATACCTAGGTAGGTAAAAGGCAGATTGATAGACAGACAGACAGAGAGAGAGACAAACAGAAATACTGACAGAGCGACACATAGAGACAGATAGATAGACAGGAAGATAAATAGAAAGAGACATACTGACCGATAGAAAGACAGACCGAAATATTGATAAATAGATAGAGACAGAAAAAGACAGACAGACAGATACAAAGATTAACAGATAGACAGAAATACTGATAGACAGGCAGACATATATAGATAGAGAGCTAGACAGACACACAGACAGACCAACCGACAGACAGACCGATATATAGACAGTCAGATATATAGATCGAGAAACAGACAGATAGACAGACAGACAGATACAAAGATTGATAGACAGAAATACTGATAAAGACAGGCAGACAGATAGATAGATGTATAGATAGAGAGCCAGACAGACATATAGACAGACAGATATATAGACAGAATAACAGATACAAAGATTGATAGATAGACAGAAATACTAATAAAGACAGACATGTATAGATAGAGGGCCAGCCAGCCAGATTTATAGACAGACAGATATATAGACAGAGAGACAAACATATAGACAGACAGATACAAAGATTGATAGATAGACAGAAATACTAATAATGATATTTATTAGAATACAGACAGATTTATAGAGACAGACACATATATAGACAGAGAGACAAACAGACAGACATATATAGATAGAGAGCCAGCCAGCCAGATTTATAGACACAGACAAAGATTGATAGATAGACAGAAATTCTGATAAAGACAGACAGATAGATAGATAGATAGATATATAGGTAGAGAGACAGACAGACAGATATAGACAGATTATGGGTAAAGCATATCTGGAGATATGGTGCGCGTCAGGAGACAGAAGCTATTATATATATATATATATATATATATATATATATATATATATATATATATATATATATATATATATATATATATCCAGGCTCGTTTGAAATCACTCCAATGTGCTTTAGCGCTAAAATGCGGACGCTCCATTTACAGCACTGTGATGACCTCAGACATCAGGGGTTAAAGCTCCTGACGGGTCACTCGCTCAGATTACACTTCCCCCACACCGCTAATGCCAGTGGAAGACTGAGCCGCACAATCGCTCAGCAGCCTCAGTCCCACATCCTGCTCGATAGCTCTCGCTCCCTCTCTCTCTCCTTCTCTCTCTTTCTTTCTTTCTCGTGCGCGATGCCTGCAGATACATCGATCAATAAAGCCTTATCAAGCTGGCTGCTTTAAAGCCGCCTGATTCTTCTGAGTGTTTGCCAGATTCTCACATGCAACAAAGGCGTGTAGAGCACAGGTCACTCCGCTTTCTTCTCCCCAAAGGCCACACTACAGGTTGTGTGAGGGATCACTCACACACACACTCACACACACACACTCACTCACTCGCTAAGGCTTTTTAAACAGTCAAATAACGCTGCAGACATGAAGCAGCATGTGTGTAATCTATACTGACACCATGATTAATTTCTTTACAGCGTTTATTTGCCACCATTGATGGATGGCTGTTTGAAGGACAGGCAAGGTTTGATCATTTGCATTTGATATTTTCAAATGATTATCCGGTGATTTATGCCTGACTCTGAACATATTCATCATGTTGTCAAACTGATTATCATTATTATTGTAAACATATTTATATACACAGAAATCCATATATGCTTAAGTTTGAAATGAGTGGCTATACACTGAAGAAGTGGACCAGTCAGACAGAACTTCTGAGAACGTGTCTAAGGGTGCTTTCATACATACCTCACTAGGTCCGGACCAAAGGACCAACATGTCTTCTCTTTTGGTCCGGACCAAATTTAATTATTCAACAGTTAGTTCCAACCTCAGAATCTGATTGGTTGAGAATATTGTAACGATATTTGTGATAACAAAACAACCTATTCACACTAAAGCAATCGAAAGGCATCTGTTCACTCAATGGCCATCTTCCCAACGTCCGGTCACACAGGACCAGGCTACCATCCCTATAAATGAGGAAAGATAGATAGATAGAGATAGATGGAGAGATAGACAGAAATACAGACAGATAGACTGTCATACTGACAGAGCAACACATAGGTAGACAGACAGAAATATAGATAGACACAGACATATAGACAGACATATAGACAGACAGGTAGATAGAGACAAATACTGACAGACAGACAGATAGATAGATAGATAGACAGAAATACTGACAGACAGATATACAGACAGACAGACAGACAGGTAGATAGAGACAGAAATACTGACAGACAGACAGATATACAGACAGACAGGTAGATAGAGACAGAAATACTGACAGACAGGCAGATATATAGATTAGACAGACAGACAGAATGTGACCAAACTACTGGAAACTAAAGGTCAGGTGACGTTTTATGCAAATTTTAATTCACTGATTAAATCTGATAACATGCTCAGTTCTGGCAGATCTCCACATCGACATGATCCCCACCTGCATGATGACCCTCCTTCACTTGAAGCGTAATCAGCAAGCTGACTGACTCTGATGAGAACTCCCAATCCTTTTAGCATCAGCAGTGATCTTGGACTGTGTCCTTTAATCTAAATTTATTCTTAAACTTAACCAAGTACACCTAAACCTAATTCTAACCTTTACCTAACCTACACCAAACCTAAACGTAGCCTAACCTACTACACATAAACCTAATCCTAAATTTAACCTGACCTAAACTACACTTAAACTTGACCTACTATACCTCAAACTAAACTAAACTTAACCTAAACTTAATCTAACCTAAACTTAATCTAACCTAAACTTAATCTAACCTACTACACTAAAAACTAATTCTGACCTTAACCTAACACACTACACCTAAACCTAATCCTAACCTTAACCCAACCTAAACATAGCCTAAACTACTACACATAACCCTAATCATATATTTAACCTAACCTACTACACCTAAACCTAATTCTAACCTTAACCTAGGCTAAACTTGACCTACTATACCTCAACCTAATCCTAACCTTAACCTAACCTACTACACCTAAAACTAATTCTAACCTTAACCTAAGCTAAACTTAATCTAACCTACTACACCTAAACCTAATCCTAACCTTAACCTAACCTACTACACCAAAAACTAATTCTAACCTTAACCTAACCTACTACACCAAAAACTAATTCTAACCTTAACCTAAGCTAAACTTAATCTAACCTACTACACCTAAACCTAATCCTAACCTTAACCTAACCTACTACACCAAAAACTAATTCTAACCTTAACCTAACCTACTAAACCTAATCCTAACCTTAACCTAAGATAAACTTGACCTACTATACCTCAACTTAATCCTAACCTTAACCTAACCTACATCAAACCTAAACGTAGCCTAACCTACTACACATAAACCTAATTCTACATTTGACCTAACCTAAACTACACCAAAAACTAATTCTAACCTTAACCTAACCTACTACACCTAATCCCAATCCTAACCTTAACCTAACCTACTACACCTAAACCTAACCTTAATCTAAGATAAACTTGACCTACTATACCTCAACCTAATCCTAACCTTAACATAACCTACACCAAACCTAAATGTAGCCTAACCTACTACACATAAACATAATCCTAAATTCAACCTAATTCTAACCTTAACCTAACCTACTACACCTACACCTAATTCTAACCTACTACACCTAAACTAATTCTAACCTTAACCCAACCTACTACACCAAAAACTAATTCTAACCTTAACCCAACCTACTACACCAAAACCTAGTCCTAACCTTAACCTAAGCTAAACTTGACCTACTATACCTCAACCTAATCCTAACCTTAACCTAACCTTAACCCAACCTAACCTACTACACCTAAACTAATTCTAACCTTAACCCAACCCAACCTACTACACCTAAACCTAATTCTAACCTTAACCCAACCTACTACACCTAAACCTAATTCTAACCTTAACCTAACCTACTACACCTAAATCTAATTCTAACCTTAACCTAAGATAAACTTGACCTAAACTTAGCCTAACCCACTATACCTCAACTTAATCCTAACCTACTACACAAAAGAACACCCAAACTTAAACTTAGCCTAACCTACTACACCTCAATCTAATTTTAACCTTAACCTAACATACACTTTAAAATACACCTAAACGTAACCTACTACACCTAAACCGAATTCTAAGATTAACCTGAACCCTCAACCTAAACCTAAACCTAACCAATTACACCTAAATCTACAGATCTAACCTAACTATAAACCTAAACTTAACCACAGTAGTCTGTCAAAGTCTTACCATTTCTGCAGGTGTTTCCGTCCATTAATCCCTGTGTTAGAAGCTCCATAACTGAGAAAAGCAGGATGCTGTGGTAACACTGGAGCCTCCATTCTTTTTTGAGCACATGGCAGGCTGAATTTGTGTGTATTTGGCAAAACAGCGCCACCAGTGGACAGGAGGACATAATCAATTGTTATAATGTATGAAACATCTTTTATTGTGGAAATGTTACACATTTCTTTAGTAATTTGTATATATAATTTTTTTAAGCAATATATTTGGCATACATTAATATTGAGATCTTGTTGGCTTTCTTATGTTGTCTTAACTACCTTCTTCAACTCCAGCAGTGATGAGGACCAATTTACATTTACAATTTACAAAAGAAATTGTTTTTTTAATATTTAAATTACCAATGTTAACCATTTATCAAGCACAAAATTCGGTATTCAATTAAATTCCAATGTATTTCTATGGCACTTTTTACAATGAATGTTGTCACGAAGTAGCTTTACAGAGATCCGAGTCCAAGCCTCTTTTAAAGAAAGCCAAAGGCAACAGTGGCAAGGAAGAACTCCTTCAGATCAAGAGGAAAAAACCTTGAGAGTACCAGATAGCCTATTAGATAACATCAAATTATTCTATTTAGATAAAATTAGGATGGCTAGATCTTAGCATGTGCTTGGTCAGGAATTTATGAAAACCCAGGTATGGCTGTTTACGTTTAGAGTCGTGGCACTGAGGAACATTGCAAAATGCCTTAAAGCTAGACTGCGCCATTCATTTTAGTTTAACCAGAAACCTGACCTGAAAACTAAACCTAAACAGAAACTGACAGAAGTGAGAACCTGGAAATGTGAAAAGGGTCCATTACAGGAAGATCATCACCCATGAAACAAGGCATGTTTCAAACGTAACTCGGTCATGCAGATTTCTCAACACTTTCTATGCAACATCCAGAGAATTCGACCCTTCCTCTCTAGAGAGTCGTCCAGGTGCTCATTCAGTCTCTCACCCTTTCAAGACTTGACTACTGCAGCTCTCTTCTGGCTGGTCTTCGCACCATCAGGCCCCTGTAACTTATCCAGAACACAGCGGGTCGGGTTGTCTTCAACATTTCTAAATTTAGCCATGTCTCTCCTCTGCTGCGTTCTCTCTTCACTGTAGCTTCCTGTAGCTGCTGCCCAGGTCATCAGATTCAAACCCCTGACTCTGGTCTACAAAGCCAAGACTGGACCAGCCAGCCCCTCCGTACTTGATGGCGATGGTCAAAAGCCTGATCTGCACCAAGAGCCCTTCCAGCTTCAAGCACGGCTTAGCTCAACTCGCCGTCCCTCAAAATCTACGGAAGATGAGCGTCCAGGCTTTTTTCTGTCCTGCACTGAAGTGGTGGAACGAGCTTCCCCTGGGTGTCCGAACAGCAGAGTCCAACGCTCGCTGTCTTCAAACCCAGACTGAAGACCCTCCTCTTCTGAGAGGACTTGGGCAAATAGCAGAGTGGTCTCCGTACTGACTTATGTTTAGTAGTGCCTCATTTTTAGCCTTTTCAAACTAGCTGAGGCTTTTCTTGAGTAAACAGCAAAGCACTTTTATAAGTCACTCTGGATACGAGCATCTGCTAAATGCCTTAAATGTAAACGAAGAAGTAAAAATGAGCGGCAGAGCACATGGGGATGATTATATCTGTTAGTGATGATCTAACTGCTGCAGGACGAGCTCGTTCATTTAGTGAACTGAAACTCTTCTCACGTTCTGAGCTTGAAGTCGGTGCTGCTGGTAGTGATGATGTAATATTAGCGGTTTAGTGGAACCAAACCAATTGGTTTATTAAATTTTTCCTGGATAGACGACCCACAGAATCCCCCCCCCCCCCCAGTGTCAAGTACAGGGAGACATGGTGTATAAAGGTGATGAGGAAGTCAAGCAGGTATGTCAAGCAGAGACAAGAGCTTTTGTATGGAAAGTCCAGATATGTAGTCTGCTAGATAAGGTAAGGTAAGGTACATGGACGAAAGTATTGGGACACCTGCTCATTTATTGTTTCTTCTGAAATCAAGGATATTAAAAAGAGTTGATCCTGCTTTTATTGGAGTAACTGTCTCTACTGTGCAGGGATAAAGGATTTCTACTAGTTGGAGCTGGATAACTGCTGTGAGGATTGGATTGTATTCAGCGAAAAGCGACATTCCTTTTCCAACTCCCCTAAAAATATTGAATGGAGCGCCCACCCACCAGAGATCACAGTTCTACTGCTTCACAGCTCAATGCTGGGGGGCTTTATACCCATCTAGCCTGGCATTAGGCAGCATGGTGCCAATTGGTTAATGTTTATCTGCTCTAGAGAGACCTATTCTATTGGCAGTACTTCTCTACAGGCACTGGACAATAGAGTCTTTTGCTTTGTCACATCTGTATAGCTGAATAAACGTTTCGTTAGAAGCCGTATCCATACACTTTTGGACATGTAGCATATCTGTCAGGCATTGACAAGCTCTTCAGATCAGGCCTTGTAACAGTTCCCAAATAGAGATGGAGCCAGCAGCAGGAAAATCAGGGCTAAAATCAGGTAGTGTGAGCTTGCCATAGAGCTCCAAGACTGTGGTTAGGTTTAAATGAATTCGCAGTCCTATAACTTCTGAACATGTAAAACTCTGAGCAGCCTAGCAGAGCAGATGCCTCCGATAATGAATAATGTAGATAAACACAAAGCCGAGCGAATGTTGCTTCATTTGGTTGTTGGTTGAGATCTACTGTGCAAAACAGATGACTGTACAGGTCGAGACCCTTTAGGTCCAACATCATCAGAACAGAAAAATCGATAAGGTCAGATGTGTATGGGAGGCTCCATATGTGGAGTACACTGTGAATCATCGGCCTTATGCAACATGGCAGCCAGACACGGAGAGGAAAGGCCAACTCCAGCTTGGCTTGCAGACTTTCTCAGCAACGTGAGTCACAATGGAAGGCAGAACTGGAAATGATAAAAAGTTGTAATAAGCACTTTTCACTTTTCCCGCAGTTCAGACAACGAACGTATAGCGACCTGTCAGGAGACGGGCTTGCCGGGAGATTTTTCAGAAGCATCAGGTCCACCTCATCATCTCATTTCATCAACAGCCGCTTGCTTTCGCTCAGCTCCACAACGGAGGGCATGTTAAACCCGGATGACAGCAATTCCATTAGGTGATGAATGCCTCGCGATCAGGACAGTCTAAACTCATGTCAAGCAGAGCTCCCACAGTGCTAGCCTGAACGCTTCTGTTTCTGACAGAACGTGATTTATCCTTCCACTTCGGCACTCTTTATCCAGTCATCTCAACAAACATCTGACGTTTCCTCTGGATCAGTTTGCCGATTCAGAATAAGGCAGGCTGAAAATGAGCTGATTCTACAGGGCCCAAAGCATCTCCTGCCTATATAGCCCGGCTCAAATCACAAGCTTGTGGCCACAAGCTAAGCAAATAGAGAGCCGTTCGTGGCCACAATTTGCGTCGGCTGTGATGAGACAATGATTTATGGGGCTCATTTCAGGACAATTCGAGGGCCAGTCAGAGGCGGTTGTGTGAGCAGGACAATGTGGGACAAGCTTTCTCTTGACCACAGCAAAAAATGTTATGTTAGCAAGTGTAAACCTTTTAAATGCAGTCTGGAAATCTACAATTTCTCATTTTGAGATGATTCTAGAAATATTAGAAGTACTATTAGGTTAATAAACTCATTTTGTAACTGAATAATTGTATCTACTAAAAGTCAGATAATTTGCTTAATTCACGAAATATCAACAAATTTAGATACAGAAATGATCTGCCAGTGGAATCAGACACTTTCAGCAGTATAAAAATACTTAAAACAAGTAAACATAAGTCAGAAATAAGTTGAATAATCCTTTCATATTGTTTCAACAACCTAAAAATGAGAAATATTGAATACATTACATTGACAAAAGTATTGGGACATCTGCCCATTCATTGTTTCTTCTGAAATCAAGAGTATTAAAAAAGAGCTCATCCTGCTTTTGTTGGAGTAACTGTCTCTACTGTCCAGGAAGGAAGGCTTTTTCTGCTAGATTTCACTAGGAGCATTGCTGTGAGGATTTGATTGCATTCAGAGACAAGAGCTTTTGTATGGTCAGGATGGTGAATGGTTAATACCCCACCTCATCATCCCCAACTCCCCAACTCATCCTGAAAAAATACTGGATGGAGCTCCACCAACCATCATTCCAGAGAACACAGTTCCTTCACTGCTCCACAGCTCAATGCTGGGGGGTCTTTATACCCCCACACAAGCCCAATATCACCTTGCTCGATCAGAGTGGAGAGTGGAGTTTTGTTGTAAAGCAACTGAATTGTTGATATAGTGGATGATGGTGAATGATGAAACTCTGTTTTGAAGACCTTTGGGACAACCTGTAAGTGATGGAGCCTGAAGCTGTATTGAAGCAATGAAGCAACCCTGAAGACCTTTGGGATGAGAAGGAACTATGAAGCTCTTTGGACATCTTCAAACACATTTGGGGTGAATTGGGGTGAAGGGCGCTGCAGGGAGTGTGAGTGCTGAGGTTGTGGGTCCAGTCCTTGCTCCAGTCACTGTTTGTGAGATGTTTGATGTGTTCTCCTTGTGTGATGTGGGCTTCATCTGGGTTTTCTACTTGTCCCTTCTCCAGAAACATGCTGGTAGATGGATTGCCTAAGTTTGATGTTAATGTGTGTTACCCTGCAATGGACTAAAACTCAGTCCAGGGTATATTCAACCATGTCTCTGCCAGGAAGAAGCAGATAAAAGGATGGATGGATAGGTGGATGCTCTAGTCATCCTCTATAAGAAGTTGTGTGTGCTTTCCCCATGTATATCTTCCACGTGTGTTTTGGGTACTCCAGTTTCCTGCCATCTCCCAGAAACACACCAGCCAAGCTATATTGCCTCCTAGGTGTGAGTGTGTGTGTTACCCTGTGATGGACTGGCCTTGTGCCCAGTGTTTTTAAGGTAGGCTCTGGAGCTCTGCAGTTATTGAGTCAGCAGCAGAGCATTGGAGGCGTCTCTGCACTCTGCTCTGAGCTCAGCACTCGGCCCTGACCCCGCTCTGTAACTTTACGTGGTCTGACTGACACTCGGTGGCTGAGCTGCTCTCTGTGAGCTGTTCCTCCTAAACTCTTCCACTGTTCAATAATAACACCACTCACAGCTTATAGAGGAAGATCTAGGAGGGAGGAAATTTCACCAGCTGACTTGTAGAGCTGCTGTACTTGTACCCAGAAACTGCTGGACTTCACAGTGATCTTGCCACCTCCTTTACAAACTCACTGGTCACTCCACCTACAGAAGCTTAAAGCCTTGGTGTAGTCATGGATGATCAGTTATCGTTCTCATTGGTCATGCAGATTTCTCATGTAAAACATCCAGAGATTTCCACCCTTCCCCAAAAAGAAGTCACCCAGGTGCTCATTCAGTCTCTCGTCACTTTAAGACTTGACTACTGCAGCTCTCTTCTGGCTGGTCTCCATCTGCGCACCATCAGGCCCCTGCAACTGATCCAGAATGCAGCGTCACGGGTCATCTTCAACGTTCCTAAATTCAGCCATGTTCAGCTCCTCCTCTGCTGCGTTCTCTCTTCACTGGCTTCCTGTAGCTGCTGCCCAGGTCATCAGATTCAAACCCCTGACTCTGGCCTACAAAGCCAAGACTGGACCAGCCAGCCCCTCCGTACTTGATGGCGATGGTCAAAAGCCTGATCTGCACCAAGAGCCCTTCCAGCTTCAAGTACGGCTCGGCTCAACCCGCCATCCTTTAAGATCCACGGAAGACGAGCGTCCAGACTTTTTACTGTCCTGCACCGAAGTGGTGGAACGAGCTTCCCCTGGGTGTCCGAACAGCAGAGTCCAACACTCACTGTCTTCAAACCCAGACTGAAGACCCTCCTCTTCCGAGTGTACTTGGGCGAAGTGTAAAGTCAAGTATTATGGTCTCCATATTGACTTTTGTATTTAGTAGTATCTAAGCTTAGAGGGGTCTTTGGATCCTAGGCTATACAAGCTAAGGGTATTTTCTGAGCAAACAGTGAAGCACTTGTGTAAGTCACTCTGGATTAGAGCGTCTGCTGAATGCCTTCAATGTAAATGTAAATGTTGCAGCGGTGTCTCCTCTTACATACAGAACCACGCTGGAGTTCAGTGAGCTCTGCAGAACCCACTCCCATTCTTTCACTAATGTGTGGAAGAAAGGCCGACTGCATGGCTAGGGGGGCTTGATTTTATACACCCGTGGCCTGAATGGGACTGAACCAAACACCTCACTTCAATGATTTAGAGTTGTGTCCCAATACTTTTGCCCGGTTTGTACTGTGGTAAGAACAGAGCACCTCTCTGAGCGCTCAAGTGCCCAGTCAAGTCACACAAAAGCCTTCAGAAAGATAATGACCCATCCCAAACGCTGAAGCTTTGTGCGATCATCTCAGCTGTTGGTGGCATTTTTGATCCATGCATAGACACCGAAGTAGAAGTCCGTTTTGGAAATTCCTGAGCGAGTGGAGGGGTAAAATCCACCCCATCCAAACGCTGATTGCCCAAAAAGAAAACACCTTGGAAAAACTATGCGCAAAGAGATAAACCTATAAATAGTCGGACTCAGTGCGTCTGTCTTACCGTGCACCAATTAATTACCATCATTTCCTCCACTGGTTGTCAAGGCAACAGCAGTGTTCACTACTTTTTTTTCTCCTTTTTTTTCCCCTCTTGACAGTATGCAATTACAAATATGCAGCTAGCATTAAGGCTGAGGCCTGCGGTATAATTACAGTTGCTTTCCTCCTCCCCCGGTGGCATGTGGGAATAGTGGGGGAGGTATTGTCACTTAGATATCCAAACTGCCACCCCCACTGGTGCTGATCCAGGCCTACAGAAACAGATCCGTAATGGAGCCAGCACTCGAAAGTCTGGGTTCCTGCTACTTTGTGTCGCGCTACGCGATGACTAAGACAAGCCGCAGTCATTTTTCAACAGTCATTATGTAATTTTAACAGCGTTACTACGTGTTATCAGCCCACAGGCTTGAACCGGCTGGGTCAAAAATGATACTGTGTGGAAGGATCGGATTGTTCCTCTCGAGTTAGCGGCCTAAAATACACAAGATGCGATGTATGTATGTTCTTTGTGAAACCGAACATCTCCTGACACCGTAATACAATCCTTCTATGTCACCCTATCCTCATTTCCTCATCAAGATATATCATCTAGAAATCATTTCCTGCGGTCTGGCTCAGAGGGCTCTTTCCTGTTGACAGCTAGTTCATCTCAAAGGCCAAGCGCGAGCACCAAGTCTGAGGCCTCCTCCAAGCAAACAAGTGAAAGCGTTGTGGATGTGAAACGGCTAGAAGCATGAAATACGATCGTGAGTGATATTCACAGATGCATAAAAACATTTCCGGCTCCTTTAATATTTGAGGTATTAGCCACTCAGCCTAAAGGTCGCGGTGATCTATGGAGGGGCTGGCACAGCGTTATGATTGAAGACGCGACTCAGGGCGAAACTGGAGAGAAGATCAACGTGTACCAAAACAGGACACACCTTAATCTTCCAAGAACATGGTTTCTCTCTCCTGAGAGACTCCTCAGAGCCAGAACACACTTTTTTTGGTATTTCCCCATATTTCTTATTTCATGGAGTGTGGACTCTCTGCTCGGGCTAGTACACTCCTGCAAGAACAACCAGGCAAGTCTAGTTTTGCTGGGCTGCCATTGGCTGAATAGAATGGTCAATGGCATTTCAACAGTGGGGAGTTTGGGACCCAAATATCTGCTCTTTATTGTGAAAAAGGTTCTGTGGTATAAAAAATGACTTGTAGCATTTCATGAGACCCTGCCTGGTAAAGGAGTCAAGCCTTGCCCTCAGAGCCTTTAAGATGTAGGCCACATATTTACTAGTTTCAGATATGAATGATATGCCCAGGACCTCATGAAATTGGCTTCTGACTAACACAGTGGTAGCGCCGCTGGGCAAGGCTGGCAGGCGGCGAGGTAGAAAGGCCAACGACGTGATGGCAATGCTAAAACCATAGCAGTAACGTTGGCGAGGCCGGCATCCGGCACGGTAGTATGACAGTAGTGCGATAACGCTGCGATTGCGATGGTAATGCTGCAATAGTGATGCTAACGCCAGGGTACTGATGCTGGCTACGGAGGGCAGTCGACGCAGTAGCGATGAAAACACTGCGGTAGCATTGCTGGGCAACAGAGGCCGACAGCTAACAGCTCTGATGTTACGGTGCGATTATATAATAGTGATGCTGACACCATGATAGCAAAATGAACTCTGTGTGAGTCCGGCGTGGTAGTGACGCTAGCCCTGAAACCACTGCGGTAGCATTGCCGGACCAGGCCAGCAGCCAGCACTGTGGTGAAGCTAATGCCACAATAGCAGCAGTGATGCAGGGTGAGGCCAGTGATGCTAATGCATTAGTGATGCTAAAGCTGCTGTGGTAGCGGTGGTGGTTGAGGCCAGCAATTGCCGCAATAGTGATGCTAACACCATGGTAGAGATGCTAACATCATGGTACCAATGCTGGCTGAGGCCAGTGGTCACCCCGGTAGCGATGCTAACACCACAATAGCGATGCTAGCGGCAAGACAGAGATGCTAACACAGTGATAGTAATGCTAATGCTGCAGAAGAGTCTATTTTGAGTATTTTGGTCTTTCCTCATTCATAGAGGTGCGAGACTTCGTCTTGCAAAGATGACCACAGAGTGAACTGACAAAACGCAATAGCTTCTTCTCTTTACCAGTAGTAAGACATCACAGCAATGCATTATGGTATACTAATATGTCTAATGACCATGTAATATTACCACTATTACCCATCACTACCCTCATTACTCTGACCATCACTGTCATGGCTATATTCAGTTATACTACTCCACAATTATTATATTATGATTATGATCAGAGCAGTTCAACAGTATAGATGGTTTCGTAATTTTTTCTAATCAATAATTTATTATTAGTTCTGATCAGAGGAGGACGGGTCAGGTCCCCCTTGTGAGTCCTGGTTCCTCCCAAGGTTTCTTCCTCCAGCTCTGAGGGAGGTTCTCCTTGCCACTGTCGCATTTAGCTGCTCTCTGGGGGTCTTAGGTTCCCATGTTTGGTCTGGTCTGCTCTTGGTTGAAGCTGAAGTGAGGGGTGAAGAAGATCACCATGGCCAGATCCAGAGAGCTCTCTGAGGCCTTCAGAAAGAAGGGTGGAGATGTACAGAGGAGTCTCGGAAAGGGGTTAAGAAGATCCACCGTCCGCTAAACCGGTAATAACCGCCAACATGGCCAGATCAGGACGCCGCAGCATGTTCAGCCCGAGAGCCGAGCAGACCTCAAGTCTCCAACTATCCCAAAATGTCATCATTGGATATACAGGCAGCTCTCGCCACAGTTAGTGTTAGTTAGGATCCTGAGGGTCACAGGTTTGAATACCGGGTCATGCTGCCTGCCATCAGCAGCTGAGGCCTGAGAGAGCACAATCGGCCTTGCTCTCTCCAGCTGGGTAGATGGCATTAGTTCAGTGTGATGCCGAGCGGCACAGGCGTCTGCTAGCCGATGTATCAGAGCTGGGTACCTGGCACTTTCCTTGACAATGCCCGGTGCTGTAAATGGCTTTAAAAAAAAGAGGCGGGGCTTGTTGCGCATGTGTTGGAGGAGGCATGTGTCGGTCCTCACCCTCCCAGTGTTGGGAGGTGTGAGAGGAGGAAACCCTGTCAAATGTCCAGATGTTTAATATGTTAATGTTAAGGTTTTCATGGGGTGTCCTCATTTTTTCACATGCCTGTATGCACTCACACCAGCCACTTTATTAGAAACCGCTCTCTTGTACCTCCTACATGCTGGTGCACAGCTAGAGACAGCTTCTGACCACAGAGCCTCTCTCGGCTGGATATTTTGGGACTCTCAGCGTAGCAGTGACACTGACATGTAACAACCTCAGCATCACCACTGTGCCAGGAACACTCGTACCAGCACCAAACACACACCGAGTAATACTGGGGAGCAGCAGTCCTGTGGTCAGAACCTTAGCAATAATGGGGTAGCAGTGTAGAGTAGTGGGTAACACTGGGGGTCAATGGACCAATACGTAGGTAGAAGTGGCCTACAGCAAGTTAAAGCACAAGGTAGGTGTTTCTAATAAAGTGGCCAAAAATGGAAGCACAAGGTAGGTGTTTCTAAAAAAGTGACCAAACAGTAGAAATACACGGTAGGTGTTTCTAATAAAGTGGCCAGGGACTGGAAGCACAAGGTAGGTGTTTCTAATAAAGTGGCCAGAAAATGGAAGTACAAGGTAGGTGTTTCCAATAAAGTGGCCAGAAATGGAAGTACAAGGAAGGTGTTTCTAATAAAGTGGCCACCAAGTGACTATGTGACTGTATTCATTAATTAAATAGGCCAGTAGTTTGGGGGATCTTCTGAAATGACCTTCACAGTTTGAAGCATTCCCTGCCCCAGAACCCCTGACCCGCTCACGATAAGGGCCCGATAATTAGCTGATCAATTGAACGGGGCGTTCTGGTGCCGAGGAACTTGAAAGCTCACTCCAGGCCTGGAGCTGAAGAGCCCTGAAATGACTGATTTATGGAGCCACGCTCATCTCGGCAGTCCGATTTCTCAGCAGTTTTTAAGCACACACTTTGTTTCTGGCCTACTTTTAGAGGTGTCAGAGTCTTCTTCAGAGTGTAGCTCCGACGTAAATGAGGCATTAATGCCCCGCTTAATAACCTGAAAATAACAACCGTCCCTGGTTTGAAATGTGCTGTTTCTTCTCGACGCCTGATACCCGTGTCACATCTCGAGCGAGAGAGGAGCAGAAAGCAATTTTCACCCCGAGTCAACAACAACAACACGAGCGCTTTGTGCTGAGCTCTATAGAAATCAGCTGTCTGTGGGCGTCATGAGCAAACGGGCGGCGGGCGGCGGGAGGCGCGAGTCAGTCTTGGAGGGAGGAATGGCGGCGCGGGTTTAAGGCGCACGCGGCTGTGGGTGGATTGGCATTTTGATCTGTCTGCGGTGTCTTGTTAAATTTCTCCTGCAGTGTTTGGAGGATAATAACCATCGGCGGAAGCCGGCGGGTTTCAAACGCTGCCTTCCTGTGTGGGTCCGTAGTAGCGGCAGCCGCTTGGACTTGGCATGCGGTGGTGTACTTTTTTTGTTTCCGCTGCGGCGCTAATGTCAACCGTGGAGGCAAGCGCAGGCTACGCTTTCCTGCCGTTTAGCATTGTTGGAATTTATGTAAACCTGCATGCATAATGTAGCAGCATTCGTTGGCTCAGCACCATGTGTACGGGGCGTCCCGTTTCATAATGGGGGCACGGCGAGATTTGGGAAGCTATTTTAAAGCAGGCCCGGTTACGCAAGAGCCTAGAAGAGGTTTGCTGTCCCTCTCTGAATGGGCCTGAACCTGATAGGCCTGTATGTCTGTCAGCTCTCCCAGTTGGACTTGGCTCAGGAAAAATACATCCGAGGCCGAAATTCCTATAAAGCAGGAGCGTTTTCTCGAAAATCTGAAAATCCTCTCCTAACGCCAGGGTCCGGCCCTATCGACTCCACGCTGCTGAGCCAATTCTGCTGCCACATCTCTGAATCTTGCAGCAGCTGTAATGAATACCTCTCTGTCAATAAACAGCAATATGTTGTGGAGTGCTGTAGAGCAGCGAACCACGGGGCTGCATGAAGCATCAGTGTTTACGCACTGGCCACTTTATTAGAAACCCCCACTGTGTCCTTTTCCTCACTGACCAAATGAATGAAAACTCCACCCATGTACTTGTACTCTTCATACTCATTGGCCAATTTATTGGAAACATCCTACTATGTACATTTACTTATTGGTAAACTCAAACCATGTACTTTTACTCACTGGCCACTATATTAGAAACACCTACTATGTACTTCCACTCACTGGCCGCTTTATTAGGAACCCCCACTGTGTCATTTTCCTCACTGGCCAAATTAATGAAAACTCCACCCATGTACGTTTACTCTTCATACTCACTGGCCAGTTTATTGGAAACATCCTACTATGTACATTTACTTATTGGTAAACTTAAATCATGGCCACTATTTTAGAAATACCTACTATGTACTTCCACTCACTGGCCGCTTTATTAGGGGAAAAAAAATAGTAAATGCAGTTTATATTTAGTGTAAAACCATATAATATAATAATATAATAATAATCTAATATATAATAGATATAATAGAACCATCTACAGAGATCCAGTTAAGTATGACTGTATAGAGAACTGTCTCCACTGTCTTTACTAAAGAACCCTGGAAGAACTCTCTTCTGAAGAGCGTAGGTGTACAGTTTCAGACTGTAGACCATCTGTTGCAGCACAGTTCATCAGCCTCCTTGCAGACTATAGATATTATGCTAGGTCCATGGTTATGGACCAATATCACCTATTCTAGTCTATAGGAGTGTTTATTGAGGTGTTTGTTCTCCTATTCTAGTGTATATGAGTGTGTATTAACGTGTTTATGGACTAATATTTCACATTTCTAGTGTATAGGAGTGTTTATTCTAGTGTATAGGAGTGTTTATTGAGGTGTTTATGGACTAATATCTCCAATTCTCTCCTATAGGAGTGTTTATTTAGGTGTGTTTATGTAGGAGCGTTTAGTGAGGTGTTTATCGACTAATATATCCAATATTTGGGTATAGGAGTGTTTATTCTAGTGTATAGGAGTGTTTATTGAGGTGTTTATGGACTAATATCTCATATTCTAGTCTACAGGAGCATTTATTGAGGCGTTTGAGGACTAATATCTCCTATTCTAGGGTATAGTAGTGTTTATTGAGGGTGTTTATGGACTAATATATTCTATTCTAGTGTATATGAGTATATGTTAGCGTGTTCATTGGCTAATATTTCCTATTCTAGTGTATAGGAGTGTTTAGTGAGGTGTTTAATGACTAATATCTCCAATTCCTGGGTATAGGAGTGTTTTTTCTAGGGTACAGGAGTGTTTATTGAGGTGTTCATGGACAAAGTCATCCTATTCTAGTCTACATGAGTATTTATTGAGGTGTTTGAGGACCAACATCTCCTATCTAGTGTATAGGATTGTTTATTGAGGTGTTTGAGGACCAATATCTCTATTCTAGTGTATAGGAGTGTTTATTGAGGTGTTTGAGGACCAATATCTCCTATTTAGTGTATAGGATTGTTTATTGAGGTGTTTGTCGACTAATATCTCCTATTCTAGGGTATAGTAGTGTTTCTTGAGAGTGTTTATGGACTAATATATTATATTCTAGTGTATGAGTATATGCTAACATGTTTATGGACTAATATTTCCTATTCTAGTGTATAGGAGTGTTTAGTGAGGTGTTTATGAACTAATATCTCCAATTCTCGTCTATAGGAGTGTTTACAGTGGAGCTGCTAGGCTGCTAGGTTTGAGAGTGTGTCCACCCCCCCATCAATATACAGGCAAGAGCAGCTCTGTGGTCCCAAACTGACCCTTCATGAAGGGCAGGTTTCTGAGTGGAAGGTGGACCACAGGCTAGTTTTGATACATCAGGTTTGTAGTAAAAAGACCTAGGCTGGTATGCCATTCTTTAAAGTCATTGATATTCACGCCACGCCATCTCTTCCCATCCCGTCTCTACGAACGTCAGGACGATGGATGTTGGCATGTTTAATATATCTGCTCTATACCACCTTAATATATTTGCTTTTTTTTTATATTCTTCCAAACCGTACCATGCGGTGAACGTCAGCACGTATTTGTCTGAGAACGAGCCGTTTGACAACCTTCACATTGGCCCTCATCAAAGTCCAGTCACTCAGACACCTGTTCAAAGCTACAAAAGGTTAGCTAGCGTACCCGGGGAAGACGTGGAGAAAGGAAAAATTACTCATCACTTTGGCTTTTTTACTTTTTTTTCCCCCTGACACAGAACACGGGGCGGGAAAGTGTCTGCTGAGATGGAGGGCTGATATGGGATTCTCCTGAGGGCGGACAGAGAAATTGTGCTGAGTGCTCTCAATTTTGACAAGCCGGCCGGAAAGAGATGAGCGCGGATGGTTTTCCTGAGCCGCTGAAATGTGCCATGCTAAAATGCCGTGGGTTTCTATCAGCCGCCGGGCCTTGGACCAGATATTAGGGCCTGGCTGGAAGATGGAGTTCGCGCTGAGCTCAGCACTGACAGATTGATACAAATAAAAATCAATGGAAGCAATCAAGCGCTCGATAACTCCCACTACTCCCTTTTTTTTAATCGGCTTAGTTTGCTTGACTAGATGCCAGTTTTGTTTCAGGACGGGGGAAAGTCTATATCGTTCCAGAGTATCAAAGCAATATAGCTGACCAAAGCCAATTTAATAAAGACACAATAGATATATAGAGGGAGACAAGTGAATTTTGGACTGTTTTCAAGTGACTGGCACACCTTTGTGTTGTCCTCTAATGTGTCCAGGGAGAGCCTCAATGCCAAAAGTAAACTTCCCCCATTAAGCTCATTTGGAGTAATGAAAGGTCAGAGGTTCCAAATAGCTTGTCTATTGCACTTGTGGCCCTTCGTTCCTGCCTATCTGCTTCATCTACCCCTTACTCTTGGTTTAGACGTACCCTCACTGTGGATTGCCTATACAGTCAGGTTAACTCTATCTCACCGGTCATCTTGCTGCCCTGTTTCATTTATATCATGGCACACAAGATATTTCACCAGACAAACTCCAGTCAGGTAATGTGAACATTTTGTCAAATGTAATGTTTAATGTTTAGAAGTGTTTATTGAGGTGATTATGGATGAATATCACCTGTTCTAGTGTATAGGAGTGTTTATTGTGGTGTTTATGGGACAATATCTCATATTCTAGAGCATAGGAGTGTTTCATGAGGTATTTATGAACTGATATCTCCTATTTTCTATTTTACAGGGGCGTTTATTGAGGTGTTTGAGGTGTTTCCTATTTTAGGGTATATTAGTGTTTATGGATTAATATCTTCTATTCTAGTGTATAGGAGTGTTTATTGAGGTGTTTGTGGACTAATATCTCCTATTATAGGGTATATTTGAGTTTATGAACTAATATCTCTGATTCTAGTGTATAGGAGCGTTTATTGAGGTGTTTGAGGATTAATATCTCCTATTCTAGGGTATATTAGTGTTTATGAATTAATATCTTCCATTTTAGTGTATAGGAGTGTTTATTTAGGTGTTTGAGGACTAGTATCTCCTATTCTAGGGTATAGTCGTGTTTATTGAGGATGTTGTTTATGGACTAATATATTCTATTCTAGTCTACAGGAGCGTTTATTGGTGTTTATTGAGGGTGTGTATGGATTAATATATTTTATTCTAGTGTTTATGAGTGTGTGTTAATGTGTTTATGTACCAATATATCCTATTCTAGTTTATAGGAGTGTTTAGTGAGGTGTTTATGGACTAATATCTTCTATTCTAGTCTATAGGAGTGTTTATTGAGGTGTTTGAGGTTTAATATCTACTATTCTAGTGTATAGGAGTGTTTATTTAGGTGTTTGGGGGCTAGTATCTCCTATTCTAGGGTATAGTCATGTTTATTGAGGATGTTGTTTATGGACTAATATCTTCTATTCTAGTTATAGGAGTGTTTATTGAGGTGTTTATGGACTAATATCTTCTATTCTAGTGTATTGGATTGTTTATGGAGGTGTTTATCGACTAATATCTTCAATTCTAGGGTATATGAGTGTTTATTGAGGTCTTCATGAACTGATATCTCCTATTTTAGTCTATAGGAGTGTTTATTGAGGTGATTATGGACTAATATCTCTTATTTTACTATTAAGGATTTATTATTTAGGAATGTGTTTTGGGTTATGTCCTAATATTTCCTATTTTAGTGCAAAGGAGTGTTCATTGAAGCTGTTTTTGGAGTAAATCTACTGTTTTATGTTTTGTTTCATGGACTAGTGCCTCTTAATCTAGAATCTGGATCTGGTAACACAGCTAGAATGCTAAAATTAGTGATCATACAAAACACAAAAATACATGCATGAACTGAACGGCCTTCTTGTAGGCCAGAAAAGGTTAATGGAAAGCCCTCACTTCTGCTGTGTCCATACTGCTACCCTCTCTATCTATCTATCTATCTATCTATCTCTCTCTCTCCCTCCCTCTTTTTCTCTGAGCCCTTTGTTGGGCTCAGAAGCTCAAAGGTAGTTATCAAACTGCAGGCCATTCGGTTGATGTGGCTAGCGATGCCTGAGGCAAGCCCAGTGTGACACCTTTAGAGCCTTCTCTCAGTATTCCTGCACTTCCTTCAAACGGTCCAAGGCAGACGCTTGGTGCTATACGCTTGAGAATTGCCGCGCCCACGAGCTGGAACTCGCAGTACAGAAGCATACGGATTTCACTGCTTGTAACTTCAGGCTAGAGCAACAGATTAGCTTCTCTTGTTCTGTCTACCTGCTCTCTCTCTCTCTCTCCCTCCCTCTCTCTCTCCCTCTCTCTCTCTCTCTCTGTCTGTCTGTCTGTCTCTTTCCTCTCATGTTTTCCTTTTTATGTTCACCTCTGATTGGATGCCTGCAATTTGTTTCATCTTACTTCTTGTACTTTTTTAGCAGTTGGGGTTTTTTTGGGAATGTTTCTCCAGGCAATGTGTGGGACTTCTTAGCTTGTTAGCATAAACCTCAGTAATATGAAGTATTCTGGTTTGCCTCGTGCTGCAGATTCTCCCAGGCCAATTTACCAAACCAACAGTCAGTCACTCTTCGGATGTCACATCATTGGCTTTCCTGCTCTCTACCAATTACTGTCACTCCTTATTTACTAGGTTATCGAAGCAATGACCATTTGGCTCATTTTGACACAGGATGGGAATCACCAGGTTCTCCCCTGTGCATTGTACCCATATTTCTTGATGCACGGACCAATACAAATGCACTATGTCTATATGTACACATTATATGTCCGAATATTTGTGGACACCCCTTCTAATGAAAGCATTCAGCTACTTTACGCTGCACTCATTGCTAACAAGCTAACACAGATGTGCACACACAGCTGTAGAGAAGATAAACATAGACCCATTGGCACCATGCTGCCTATTGCCAGGCCAAGGCGTGGGCTAGAGGGGTTTAAAGCCCCCCAGCATTGAGCTGTGGAGCAGTGGAGGAACTGTGTTCTCTGGAATGATGGATGGTGGAGCTCCATCCAATACTTTTGGGATGAGTTGGGGATGATGAGATGGGGAGGTGATCATCTTCCAACATCCTGACCTCACTAATGCTCTTGTGGCTGAATGCAATCAAATCCTCACAGCAATGTTCTAGCACTGAAATCTTTCCTGGACAGTAGAGACAGTTACTCCAACAAATGCAGTATATGCTGAAAGAATTGAGCAGGTGTCCCAATACTTTTGTCCACATATGCAACCCTATTTATTTTTAATACACTCACAGTGATTTATTCTCTAGCCAAGCCTGGAACAGAGGAGTCAGTCAATCAGGAGCTGTGGGAAAGTCAGGAAAAATTGATGGGTGCCCCCCAGGTTTTGAAAGCATTTGAAAAATAGGCAAATGGATCTGCACAGGTTTCAAGAAATGGATCTGCAGCGATAGCTAGGCGAGTAACAACCCACAAATGCATAATCTGGTTCTATAGTGCAGTGCAATTTACCACCTTATAGATTTTACAGTACAGCAAAAATAAAAAGCCCTAGAATTGTGCTGTGCATTTGTAGATAAATGGGTTCTACTGTATATAGTACAGAATGAAGGGTTCTTTGACTTGTGGAATGGGTTCTGGTGTTATATTGAAATGCAACATACAACAGCTCTTTCAACAGCTATATACAGGACGCCCTAACTGATCTCAGGACAGAGAAGAAGAAATGACTGGGGTTTGTATAAAGTGATTTCAGACAAAAACAAACAAAAAAGATGAAAAAATTACACAAAAAGTACAGTAAAATAAGTAAAGTAAAATAAGTAAAAAAAGTAAATAAAATATTAAAATAAATAAATATAAAATAAAAACAATTTAAAAATAATATATATGTAAAATGTTTGTATTTTTTATATTTCTGTTTTACATATATATATATATATATATATAACATCATCAGCCCACCCCTAGTAGAGCAAGACCAATTGTGCTCTCTTAGATTCTGGCTGCTGATGGCAAGCTGCATGACCTGGGATTTAAACCCTTAGTCCAGCTCCTTAGTCCACTGCACCACTCAGAGCCAGGATCACTACAGTTTTTTGGATGTAGAGGTAGGCTGCTCCAGATTGAAGGTCCCACCATAATGCTGTGGAGCAGTGGAAGAACTGTGTTCTCTGGAATTATGGATGATGGTGCTCCATCCAGTACTTTTGGGATGAGTTGGGGAGTTGGGAATGATGAGGTGGGGTGGTGATCATCCAAAATCCTGGCCTCACTAACGCTGTTGTACCTATATGCAATCAAATCCTCACAGCAATGCTCCAGCCCCAAACTCTAGTAGAAAGCCTTCTTCTTCCCTGGACAGTAGAGACAGTTCCTCCAACAAAAGGAGGATCAGCTCTTGCTTGCTCTGTTGATGGTAAAAAGCTGAGATCTACAAAATATGTTTTTAATCAAATCAAATCTAATCAAATGTAATTGTATAGTGCTTTGTACAATTGTCATTGACACAATGCAGCTTTACACAATCAGGAATCAGCAAGGGCACATAAAATCAACAAGACATGAAACCTAATGGCAAGAAAAACTCCCTCAGAGCTGGAGGAAGAAACCTTGGGGGGACTCGAGACTCACATAGGGAAACCCATCTATCCTTGTCTGGTCAGAACTATTTATGGATAATTGATAAAACCATACCACCTGTGGTAGGCCAGACCAAGATGGGCCGAATACTCGCAGAGATGGAGTCAAAGCAAGCAGATTTATTAACACAATAAGACAAACAAAAGGGGGCAAGGCTTCAACAACAGTGATCAACACCCAAAAACGAACCTGGGACTGGGGGTTGAGCAAGAACGGCTAGGCCGTGAGCGAGGGTCCCAAACGATACAATTCTCAGCACCGAATGGCGGTGTCCAGGCTTCATAAATACCCCCAATCCCAGGTGTAACTCATGAACCAAATGAACATGAAACGAGACACTGAACCAAACACATGAATGTAAACGAGGCGGAAGTCCTTATTTGGGCCTGTGGGCGGCGGCTCGGAATCGCCCCGGGGGAGCACAATACTGCTTATGTGTGCAAAATAATATAATATAACCTTAACTAAAGCTTTCTTTAGATTTTTGGGATTTCTGAGATTTCTGCCACTGCTGGTAGACCCGTATGAGCGTATGCTTGACTCCATAGACCTGCAGATTCAGCTACTTCCTTCACACTGTGACACACAAATGAACATGAATCAACTCACTGAACCAAACACATGAACGTAAACGAGGCAGAAGTCCTTATTTGGACCTGTGGGCGGCGGCTCGGAATCGCCCCGGGGGAGGGTGTGATACCTAGGGGCTGAAACCACCACAATACTGCTCATGTGTGCAAAATAATATAATATTATAGTAAAACTAATTCTGTATAAATCATAGCAGTGACGGTAAGAATAATGAGAGTAATAATGGTTAATGGTAATAATAATAGTGACAGATAAAGTTAAATAGTCCCTGTCAATTTTAACATAGTCTTTATGCATGTAGCAGTGGCAGGAGGGTGGGCCGCTGTATGATTTTCATATGGAAAAGAATAAAACCAGCGACACTTGAGGATTAAAGAATTCTACACTTTTATTTATAACAGTGTTTTGGCTTGTAGGCCTGGTTTATAAATAATGAGTTCTCTATTCATCAAGTGTTGCTGGTTCTACTCTTTTCGACTGTTTTTCTTTTTCTAGATTAAACAAGAGCAGCCCAAGAATCGAACCCTGGGGGACACCACAAATCACTGGCACTGGTTCTCAGGTCTATCTCTAAAAATGTTATGGTCAATAGTATGGTCAATCGAGCCGTGGTAGAACAGACAGTTCTCCAGAGTCTGAATTTAAACAAATGTCATCGATAACCTTAACTAGAGCTTCCTTTAGATTTCTGGGATTCCTGGGATTTCTGCCACTGCTGGTTGACCCGTATGACCGTATGCTAGACTCCATACAACTGCAGATTCAGCCTTTGGCCACGCCCAACTACAGTCTCTCCTTCTAGCCAATCATTGACTGTATCTGCTTTGCGACCCATTTTCCCACCCACACATTCATCAAGAAACACTCACTGCACTGTCTCAACTATTCTCAATGTCTGAGTCCCATTGCACACCATGCAGGTATTTGTAGCCTGGTCATCCTCATGTAGCGCCATTTGCAGGAGCCTGAACTTACTACCACCTTAAACACGTCCTTTTTTAAAAGTAATTGTATCATTTTTAAGAAGTAATAGCCTTTAAATGAGCAGCATTAACATATAAGTGTTAAATGCTGAACAGAGCTTTTTTTTTTATAGAATTTTTATTAAATGAACAGCCAGAATTTGTCATATTTCATGTGTAAATAGATCATCGCCGTGTATTATTCATTTTTATGCATGTCTTGTTTACAGAACTCATTAAATATTAAATAACACCTTTGAAATGACATTGTTATTAATGGGTATCAGTTTTCAGTGGATATCGGCAAAAATGCTGAATCGGACATTCGAGGGAATGAAGGAGGAATCCTCTCACAGGTGAAACAGGACACACTCACACTGTATGAGGCGACGTTGTCACACTTTCTATAGTCTAACTGTGGCAAATGGTTGCAAATAAACAGAACACTCATGTCACATGAACACTCATCGTGCCAAAACTAGAGAGCGTGAAGCAGTGAAAGCAGTTATTAGTCTTTATCTACCACGAACAGTAGCAGCAATTTCAACTACCCAGCCCAGCTGCTGAGTGTGAGTGGGGCTAATCGGTGCCCTTCACATCATTCTGATTCCCAGACTGGAGTAGAGACCTAATCTGACCTCCTTTTCTCAGGATTAAAGACACTTTCGCTGCTCTTGACTGCTTGACCTCCTCAGCTTTAGAGGAGAAAGGGACTGTATTCAGCGAGAGTGACTCATTAGCAGCAGCGCTCTTCCTGAGTTCATTTAGCTTTGTTCCTTAAATTGACTAGAGTGTGTGTGCATGTGTGTGTGTGTGTGTGGGGGGGGGGGGGGGGGGTGGGGGGGGTGTATGAGTTCTCTTTGAGGATAAGGAAGTGGTGAGAATCACAGGGCAGATTTAAGGAAGCAAGTCACCACATCATGAGCTTAAAGAGATCAGTTCTCTCTCCACGGCTGAAAACCACATTCTGGGATTAGAACTCCTGAAGCTCTGAATGACAGCAGGGAAGTTATGCAGGAATATTTGCAATATATAGGAAGTGACCGCTGGGAAAGTTAGAAATCAGTGGTTTCAGTAAAATTAATTCAAAAAGAATAAAGATAAATATACTTTAATTTTTATAATAATGTTAATATTTTAATGTACACACATATTTATTTATTTATTTATTTATTTATTTATTTACTTATTTACTTTAGATTCAGGTCCTCAAGAATATTTTCAATACACAGGTACTGATAGTTGGGAAACTTTTTCAATACAATAGTAATAATAATAATAATAATAATAATAATAATATAGATTAATATCTAAACACTTTAAACCTGTATAACAGCCATAATCCTAATGTGATAATAATATTTTAATTGTATATTCATTAACTTTTTATTTTCAATTGTATATTTAATTTAATATTATAATTAGAATATTTCATTTTATCTTCAAAGTAATTTTTTATTTCATTTCATTATTATTTTATTTTTAAATTCAGGCACACATGAATGTTTTTAATAATTGTTAATATTATATAATAAATAAATATTGACTTCCATGTTCCTGTAAAGTTCCTGTTTTGGAAACACAAGGTGCATATATAAGAGCACCAATAGAAAAGCTCCAAAATGACTTTAAATTAATAATGAATTAAATCTTTTTGCATTGATTTCTGTTCCTTATCCTGTAAAATGACTGTTTTGAAAATGTCTGAATATGATTTTACTCTCCTTGCTCCAGCAAAAAGATCCATAATATGTCAGTTTCTCTGTTTTATTCATTCAAAGTATGAATAAACTCAGTAAATATAAATAATAAATACAAATAAAACCTTTCTTTGCCTTTAGTGCTAATAAAATTGGTTTAAATTACACAAAATGTCCAAATGTTTGTGGACACCCCTTCCAATAAATGCATTCAGCTACTTTAGGCTGCCCTCCCAGCTGACACAAATGTGCAAAAGCACACACACAGCTTGTCAAATCACTGCCAATAGAATAGGACTCTCTGGAGCAGATGAAGCCAGACGAACCTGTTGGCACCATACTGCCTAATAATGCCAGGCGTGGGCTAGAGGGGTATATAAAGCCCCCCAGCATTGAGCTGTGGATCAGTGGAAGAACTGTGTTTTCTGGAATGATGGATGGTGGAGCTCCATCCAGTACTTTTGGGATTAGTTTTTTGGACAACATCCTGACCTCACTAGCGCGCCTGCTTTCGCTGAATGCAATCCAATCCTCACACCAATGCTGCAGCTCCAGAATTAAGTGGAAAGTCTTCTTCTCTGGACAGTAGAGACAGTTACTCCAACAAAAGCAGGATCAGCTTTTTTTATGACCTTTAAGGAACAATGAATGAGCAGGTGTCCCAATACTTTTGTCAATATAGTGTATATGGAGTATATGGTATCATTTTACTCCTCTTACCCCTACAAACATGTGCTGATGGGTAGTGCTCATGTTTCTATATTGATTGATTTGTTTGTTTATTTGTTTATTTGTTTATTTTTAAAGGCACTTTGTCTTTATAGTATTCTCCTGTTTTACTGTAGTGTTTGTGAAACTCTGACTGAATGGCACAGAAGCAGATGCAGCTGTTTGTTGAATATAAATCTGGTCCATTCCTCTTAATCTGAGCAAAACACTCCTGCGCACACACACTCACTTCCAAATAGCTCCAAACTGAAACTCGAAGCCACTTAAATCAATGCATAGCTTAATCTAATTTAACCATCGAGACCCTGACTCTACACTTTCAGGCCCAAACAATAGAGCCTGGCATGCCGCCAGTGCTACCTTCCCTAATCTACACGAGCGGCTTTTACAACCGACTCAAAAGCTCAAAAACTCAAACTCAGAAAGCACTAAAACCCACTCGTTCGCCACATATCACACACTGATTGGGCTATGAGCTAATGGAGCTCACTCTGGGTGACTCATAGGCAAAAGCAATGAAAGGGATTTTATTACATGCAAGAAACTCAAAGGGTTCAATTAACACCTACACCTTCAATTAACTCTGCCTGCCGTGCTTTTCTTCTGTCCTTTAAAATACAAATAAGCAATAGTTTACTGAATGTGAAAAAACTGAGTGAAACTGATCTGAATTCATAATAATAATTTGTATTATTCAATAATAAACAGTATGAGCCCTATTTTAGCAATCTTTTTAGGCAAGCCGCCAAACATTTACCGTGTACCTTGATTTTGGGGGCGTGTCAGTGTCTCTTTGCTATGGTAACAACGGGAAAAGTTCACCTTGTGCACCTCAAAATGCTCAAAAGTCATGTACTAAGTCTCTTTTGGCCGTAGCGTGCAGTAATAACCCAATCAGCAAGAATGCTCCCTTTAAGAGCCAGGTGCGGTCAGAATGACCTTGGCGGATTGCTATTTCAGTAGTGTAAAGCGTGGGGGGGTGTACGAGCACTGCGTTGCACACGCCTGTGTTGACAATTCACTGCCGAGATAGCAACGAACGTCTGACTGTTGACGAACGTCCGCCTAGGCTGTTTTCAGTCAGTGGCGCACCTCCTGTGTTTGCTGTTGCCAAGATACACAGCAATACGGCAGAAATTGACCTGGACACCCCTCATTTCAAGACCACCAGCCCATCAGCATAGATATATTCACAAGCAGCGTTGCTATTGAAACAACGCAGACGGAGGAGTGAAAATAGACTGTGTTCATCCCAAGGTTTCGTCCCCCAGCTCTGAGGGCTTTTTTCCTTGCCATTGTGGCCTTTGCTGCTCACTGGAGGTCTTAGGCTTTTATGTTGTGTTGATCCTCTCACTGATTACTGAGTCTGCAAAGCTGCACTGTGACAACAGCAGTTGTAAGAAGCGCTATACCATTAAATTTGATTAGATTTGTTTTGATTTGATGTGTAAAGTTACAGACTGGATAACGAGGAAAATAACGGAATGCGGACAACAGCAAACGCAGAAAGATCGCTCGGTATGTTGCTGGGAAACAGTGGCAATACTTGGCTAAGCAGAGTCCAAACACCAGGCTTATAAAGGCTGGAGTAAAATGACACAGGTGAAACTAGTTGGAATTCTAGGGATGACAAACGTAACAGTGTTCTCTGATTGGTAGAGTTGGGGACCATGTGATCAACAGATGCGTTCTGGGAGCTGTAGTGTTGAGAAGGCTCTTGTTCATCGACTGAGTGAGGGAAGTTCGTACTCTGGATTACAGAGGCACCAGGCTTGACACCATGACAGCGAAAATGACCCCAGAAACCCATGTACGGCTTGTAGAGTCTGGGACCATGTGATCAACAGATGCATTTTGGGAGCTGTAGTATTGAGAAGGCTCTTGTTCATTGACTGAGTGAGGGAAGTTTGTACTTCGGACTTGAGAGACGTCAGGTTTGACACCATGACAGAGAAAATGACCCCAGGAACCGATGTACGGCTTGTCAAGTCTGGAACCATGTGATCAACAGATGCATTTTGGGAGCTGTAGTGTTGAGAAGGCTCTTATCCATCGACTGAGTGAGGGAAGTTCGCACTCTGGATTACAGAGGCGCCAGGCTTGACACCATGACAGCGAAAAAAGACCCCAGGAACCCATTTAGGGCTTGTAGAGTCTGGAACCATTTGATCAACAGATGCATTCTGGGAGCTGTAGTGTTGAGAAGGCTCTTGTCCATCGAATGAGTGAGGGAAGTATGTACTTCGGACTTGAGAGACGTCAGGCTTGATGCCATACCAGTGAAAATGACCCCAGGAACCATTTAGGGCTTGAGGTCCATTTAGTAGTGAAGCTAGCTAGATTCTGAAGTTGCTAGTTGCTAGTCTGAACAAGTGGGAAAGTTGCTCTCTCTGGAAAAAGAGACTGTAGAGGTGCACTTTGGGGATAATATCCAGGAGTGAAAGTAGGATCTCCAGGGAAAATATTAGTTCCAGTTTTGTTGTGTTATTCACCTCGTAACTGCTAGAGGTCGCGCTACCTGAAAGCTAAAAGGAGCTGCTATTTTTGGGTTAGCATCAAAAGGTGAACACCGACAGTGGACAGAAATGAACGCCGCCTGAGTAAATTCAACACTGGCGGTGTTCATTCTACCCTGGGGATTTTGCTGTGTAGTGACAGGAGCCCATATCTCAGGCCTGAAAGTGAAGAACTCAGTGCAGATAGACACTTAAATCTGACTGAGCTCCTTAAACTCCCTTCAGGGCAAAGTGTTTGAAGTCAAATACATTTTTAACTCAAACTCTTGCATGTAATGCTAACTGAACCTTCACGGGGCTTCCCCTGACTGAGCTCTTCATGGCCTTGCGTCAGGAGCTAGAGTGCAAAGATCTTTATAAAGATGGCAGACTGTCCATCAAAATGAAGCCTTACATGATGGTTGAGTCATGATGCTTTATAAAAAAAGAAAAAAAGGACCCATATGTGTTTCTAGTGGAGCAGTGAAGGGACAACTGCAGCATATTTGGAGAACGAACGCGTTCTGCTTGTTTGTCAGCTACGGAACGTGCACAGGCGTATTTACAGTGGGTAGTTCTGCAGGACATTCGTAGTGAAGCCTGAAAGAAAAATCTGTAAGACAGATGAAAGACAAAATGATTCATGTTGAGGGATAAAAAAACTTCCAGGTGAGTCTGGAAAGTGAAGAACTTTGTTTTGAAATTTCATGTAGTTTCAGAACTTCTTTAGAGTTTTACGCAAATTTCATGGAATGGTCATTTTTAAAGACAACACAAATACTCAGATTTCATTGATAGGATCACCAAACACCCTCTTTCTCCACCAAACACCCTCTTTCTCCACCAAACACCATCATTTCGCAACATAATTTCCATTGGGATCACTGCATTTTATCAAATAGTCAAGTCTAATTTATTTGTATAGCTTTTTACAACTGTTGTCCTCACAAAGCAGCTTTACATAATTAGTAATTAGTAAAAGACAGAAAAAAGAAATAATGTAAGAAGACCCCCAGTGAGCAGCCAACCGCGACAGTGGCAAGGAAAAACAGAGCTGGAGGAAGAAACCTTGGGAGGAACCAAGACTCACAAGGGGGACCAGACCCATCCTCCTCTGATCAGAACTATTTATAAATTATTGATACAAATTACCAAACCATCTATTCTGTTGAATTATTATTATATATAAAATATTTATTAAATAAATGAATACATATGCAGCAAACATCCTCATTCTCAGTCAATCATCATTATCAATCATCATTCTCAAACATCATTCTCAAACATTCTCATTCTCAAACATCCTCATTCTCAATCATCATTCTCAAACATCCTCATTCTCAATCATCATTCTCAAACATCATTCTCAATTATCATTCTCAATCATCATCATTCTCAATTATCATTCTCAATCATCATCATTCTCAATTATCATTCTCAATCATCATCATTCTCAATCATCATTCTCAATTGTCATTCTCAATCATCATTCTCAAACATCCTCATTCTCAATCATCATTCTCAATCATCCTCATTCTCAATCATCATTCTCAATTGTCATTCTCAATCATCATTCTCAAACATCATTCTCAAACATCATTCTCAATTATCATTCTCAATCATCATCATTCTCAATCATCATTCTCAATCATCATCATTCTCAATCATCATCATTCTCAATCATCATCATTCTCAATCATCATTCTCAATCATCATCATTCTCAATCATCATCATTCTCAATCATCATTCCCAATCATCATTCTCAAACATCCTCATTCTCAATCATCATTCCCAATCATCATTCTCAAACATCCTCATTCTCAATCATCATTCTCAATCATCATTCTCAAACATCATTATTCTCAAACATCATCATTCTCAATCATCATTCTCCATCATTATTCTCAAACATCCTTATTTTCAAACATCATCATTCTCAATCATCATTCTCCATCATTATTCTCAAACATCCTTATTTTCAAACATCCTCATTGGTTACCGACTTATTCTAGTTAAGACTGCAGTTCATTATGTGGAGGAGTAATTAGTGGAGAACTGATATAGTGAATGCTTGATTACATACTAGTAAATTAGTAAGCAATTAACCAATACTTCATCATTCAGAGCTTAGTTAAAAAGTACTTAGGCATTAATTAACCCCTTAATGCAGAAAGGCTTATTAGTAGTCCTGGGTATCACCACCGATTCCATTCCGATCCAATTCAATTTCTGATTAAATTTGATTCGATTCAATTCAATATCGATTCATTTAGGGATATTTCAGATATTTTCAGAGAACTAAGAAAGTTAAATATAATAAATATACACTCACCTACCATTATTAAAAATATTATGTTAAAATATAAAAATACAGCGTTTATATGAACTCTTGGAGTTTGAGGCTTGCCGTAGTGCTACGATGAAAAAAAACTGAAGCAATGCACCTCACTCGGTCAAGTGAACGCACAACAGGTGGCCTTTTGAGAGCTGCCTGTGAGGCTAAATTGAGTGTGTGGGTGAAACATCCAATGTGCAACAAGTTGGTTCATTCCACAGCACGTCATGATAGCTGGACTCTCAGTCTTGTATGGCTTCGGACAGTAGTTCAGCTAGATCACTGGCCATGTGACAGGATTCTGTGCCTGTGACTGTGAACTGGCCTTGTCTGTAAAACACGAGACATGAGTCTTGATACAGTGAGCCGTAATAGTTAGGTGTGAATCCATTGCTCTGGGTGTCTAGATATCGCTGGTATGGGCGACTCTCTCTGTCCAAGGGGAGTTGGGAGTATGCTCATTTTAATGATTGATCTCGGGCTCATACGAATCGATATCGGATCATTTAAATGAAGCGATTTTCTAAAAGCACCTCTACTTATTACACACTATGGTGTATTACTCAGTAACTCCAGGCATTTCTAAACAAACTGGCTGTGAAGAGGTCAAAAGACCTGCCCCTTTACCAAGCTTCTACTTTTACTGAACTTTGTTATTAGGAAATGAAAGCATATGTGTCTACTTACCTGATCTCACCTCTTGGGGGACTTCCTATGGTAGCCGAAGGGCCCTCGGCTAACTATTAGGGAGGGGGGTGGGGTTTCTACAAGAGTACCTGTGGTGGAGAGAGAGATTCAAGGTTTAATAAAGTGCATATGGAGAAAAAATGTCTGACATGTCTGTATGAATGAGGTCGACCGTATTGTGTGTGTGTTTGTGTGTGCGTGTGTGTGTGTGTGTTTTTAGATTTTAAGTTTACCCCCTGGCCTGTAGCAATGACTTTACCCAGTCTGATTAGGGGCGGGACTATGGGCTCAGAAGGGAAAGAGGGAGACCTGTGGGGGGAAAAAGGTTTGTAGAGACAGCCTTGAGCTTATGGGCTGACCTTGGGCTGATGTGAAGCCAGGGACATTTGTAAGTCACTGCATTATACAGGTTGAGCAGGGAAGGGTGGTACTTTTAAGATTTTTTATTGTCTTTTTGTAAAGTTATACATCTTTTTTTCTATGATGTGCACACACTGAGATTTTGGAACCTACCTGGAAGTGTGTATCTGTCATTTTATGTGGTGAACCAAACACCACTGCCACCAGTGTAGGAATGGGTTTATGTGTAGGTGAGTGTAGGAATGGAAACCGTTCCATTCCTACACTCACCTACACATAAACCCATTCCTACACTGGTGGGAGTGGTGTTTGGTAATAGAAGTTTGTAATGCCACTTTGGGGATAGTGGGTAATAGGCTTTTTAAGGGGTTAAGGGACTGTGTTAGAAAGTGTTACCAAGATTATTCTACAGACGTCTACAGAATATGGATTTTTGGCTGGTTGGTTGGCTGACTTTGTTGGTTGGTTGGTTGGCTGGCTTGTTGGTTGGTTGATTGGTTGGTTCATTGGTTGGTGGGTTGGCTGGACAGTTGGTTGGTTGGCTGGTTGGCTGGATGGTTGGTTCATTGGTTGGTCAGCTGCTTGGTATATTGGCTGGTTGGTTGGTTGGCTGGTTGATTGGTTCATTGGTTGGTTGGTTGGATGGTTGGCTGTTTGGTTGGCTGGATGGTTGGCTGGTTGGTTGGTTGGTTGGATGGCTGGCTGTTTGGTTGGCTGGTTGGCTGGTTGGTTGGTTGGTTGGATGGCTGGCTGACTGGATGGTTGGCTGGTTGGTTGGATCATTGGTTGGTTAGCTGCTTGGTAGGTTGGCTGGACAGTTGGTTAGTTGGCTGGTTGGTTGGTTCATTGGTTGGTTAGCTGCTTGGTATATTGGCTGGTTGGTTGGTTGGTTGGATCATTGGTTAGTTAGCTGCTTGGTAGGTTGGCTGGTTGGTTGGTTGGCTTGATAGTTGGATGGTTGTTTGGCTGGCTCGTTGGCTGGCCGGTTGGTCAGTTGTTTGGTGTAGAAGTGGTTGCATTGTGAGTCTTTCTAAGCATAACTTTTACTTTAACTAATTTGCTCCTTTTGGCCACCACTGAGGCGAGGAAAAACTCCAGCATCGGTAAGCTCCCGCCTTATTTACGGGATATAAATCTTCACTTCGGTTCAATTCCTTATAGCGCACAATTAACCACAATCTGGCATTTAATGAGTTATTTGATTGCGGTCATAATGACCTGCCAATAGTAGCTAACCATCAGCCTTACAAAGACAATTCTCAAACAGCAGAGTGAATATTGCATTTCACACTCCACCTTTACCTCTCTCGCTCTCTTTCTCGCTCTCTCTCTCTCTATGGTTCTTCCAAGTGTGTTGACATACTCCGTTGAAACATACCCAATCTCTCTTCACCGGCGGATTGATTAAATGTCACTAGCTTTTTTTGTCGGACACAATTCCAGCCTTTCTCAGCGCAGCCGAGTGTATCGATGGCTCCTCACCTTTAGACGAGCTTCTGCTGATACATTTCTAATCCTCGCAGAAGCGGCGATAATAACAGCAACACTGCCTGTGCATGAATGTTTGCACATGTTTCTCTCTCTCTCTCTTTCTCTCTCTCTCTCTTTCTCTCTCTCTCTCACTCTGAACCACGGCTTGACTGCTCATGCAAAAAAGATATTGGCTCCTTTTTTTCAAATAAACGCAGGATGAGTGGAAATGTCACTCTATCCATATGCATGCCTTGTAACTTCTAGATTGTAATATTTTCTCTGCCATTTCCACACACACACACACACACACACACACACACACACACACACATTTGTCTTGCACTGTGTTCCAGCATGCTTTTTGTTTTCGGTTGATGTGTAAATGTAGCACAGTTTTAAGGATTATCAGCACGTGACTCCCTCACACCCCGGGTGACGATGTCTCTCGGTAGCACCTATCCAGTGCACAGCAACTACGAGCGACAAGCTACAATGCAGCTCGCTGTTCCCACTGAATTTAAAACAGGGATCTGAAGACCAGCACCATCCTGCTGACACGTGTTGTAAATACTGGCCCAGTTCAAGCTGATGTGAATTACTCTTCACAAACAGAGTGTGTTCACTCTTTACAAAAGGTGCCTCGAGGTGTTCTTGGAGCTACGGCTTAAAAGAACCACTTGTGTTTCCCACAAGAGTCAGACAAGAGTGGAGTATTTCAGTGTGCTTCTGAGGAGCTTTTTTGAGTGATGATATCGTTGCTGGTAAATATCAGGAGAGATGCTACAATGTCAGTGTCGGTACAGTTTATGACACATGCTACTTTAATTGTTTCGTGACATTTGTTTGAGACATTTGGTCTATGAAACACCATCATTGGTCATGAAACACCAGTGGTTGGTGTGGCGCAACAGATAACTCCACTAGCTGTCAGTGAGCTACCACACCATGTGGGAGACTGGGGTTCGATTCCCAGTCTGAGTGACTATGCTGCGCTACTATGCTGAGTGACTATGACACATGCTACTTTAATTGTTTCGTGACATTTGTTTGAGGTTGGCTCAACCTCATTGGCTACACCAATAAGAGTCCTTGGGCAAGACTCCTAACACTACACTGGCCCACCTCTGTAATACGAGTAACCTTGTAAGTCGCTCTGGATAAGAGCGTCAGCTAAATGCTGTAAATGTAAATGTAAATCATTCTCCAACAGACACCTTCATTCTCCAACAAACACCATCATTCTCCAACAGACACCTTCATTCTCCAACAGACACCTTCATTCTTCAACAGACACCTTCATTCTCCATCAAACACCTTTATTCTCCATCAAACACCTTCATTCTCCAACAAACACCATCATTCTCCAACAGACACCTTCATTCTCCAACAGACACCTTCATTCTTCAACAGACACCTTCATTCTCCATCAAACACCATCATTCTCCAACAGACACCTTCATTCTCCAACAGACACCTTCATTCTTCAACAGACACCTTCATTCTCCATCAAACACCTTCATTCTCCAACAAACACCATCATTCTCCAACAGACACCTTCATTCTCCAACAGACACCTTCATTCTTCAACAGACACCTTCATTCTCCATCAAACACCTTTATTCTCCATCAAACACCTTCATTCTCCAACAAACACCATCATTCTCCAACAGACACCTTCATTCTCCAACAGACACCTTCATTCTTCAACAGACACCTTCATTCTCCATCAAACACCTTTATTCTCCATCAAACACCTTCATTCTCCAACAAACACCATCATTCTTGAACAAACATCTTCATTCTCCACCAAACACCTTCATTCTTCACCAAACACCATCATTCTCCATCAAACACCATCATTCTCCACCAAACACCATCATTCTCCAACAAACACCTTCATTCTCCAACAAACACCATCATTCTTGAACAAACACCTTCATTCTCCACCAAACACCTTCATTCTCCAACAAACACCATCATTCTCAAACACTTTCATTTTCCATCAAACACCTTTATTCTCCATCAAACACCTTCATTATCCAACAAACACCTTCATTCTCCAACAAACACCATCATTCTTGAACAAACACCTTTACTCTCCACCAAACACCTTCATTCTCCACCAAACACCATCATTCTCCATCAAACACCATAATTCTCCACCAAACACCATCATTCTCCATCAAACACCTTCATTCTCCAACAAACACCTTCATTCTCCAACAAACACCATCATTCTTGAACAAACACCTTCATTCTCCACCAAACACCTTCATTCTCCAACAAACACCTTTATTCTCCATCAAACACCTTCATTATCCAACAAACACCTTCATTCTCCAACAAACACCATCATTCTCGAACAAACACCTTCATTCTCCAACAAACACCATCATGCTCCACCAAACACCATCATTCTCCATCAAACACCATCATTCTCCACCAAACACCATCATTCTCCACCAAACACATTCATTCCCCAACTAAAACCATTGTTTTACAACACCGTCAATCTCTATCATTGTTCTACAACAAATGATGCTATTCTCCATCACATACCATCATTCCCCACCAAACACCATCATTCTCCACCAAACACCTTCATTCTCCAGCTAAAACCGTTGTTTTACAACCAACACTGTCAATCTCTATCAAACACCATCATTCCCCACCAAACACCTTCATTCCCCACCAAACACCATAATTCTCCAACAGGCACCTAATTCTACATCAAATACCATCATTTTCCAGCTAAAACCATTGTTTTACAACAAACACTGTCATTCTCTATCATTGTTCTACTACAAATGATGCCATTTTCCATAAAACACCATTGAGGCCATGAATCTGGTTTTAGGCCACAAACAAAACAAAAGAATTCTTCGAACTCCAGGCTGGGGAGAAGAGTGAATTTACCCAAATCATCTGAGCAGCTAAAGCTAAAGTCTGCACATCACTTGAGGAAAGATTAGGCTTATATGAAATAAATATGATGGTACATATTTGCTTAACGTGCTTAATATTTCAACAGTTGGACTGTATTCCTGATAGAAATCTTTAGGGGTCCATGAAATTCTTTTTGAACACAGGAAGGAGCCTCTGGCTGCAAAGAGCTTGAGAAGCCTTGATGAAAATCCAATGTACGACTTATTCCAGTGCAGATGCAACATAACTATTTCAAACTCATCCTCATTGTTCCTCTAAGAATAAAACATGCCCCTCACATTACCCCGACCAGTCGAATATTATAACGGTAATAAAATAAAGGTCATATTTGACTTTTTTTTTTTTTTTAACTAACTGAGGCCTAATGGTGCTTCTGGGCCCCTAAGTGATGGCTACTGCCACTTATAGCTCGAGATGAACTGCCAGCTTTCCCTCGGTCACCCGCTGACTGATCTCTACCGCATCTAGCTTTTTTATCTTTACAAACAAAGGGGCTCATCTTATCAGTCAACACGCCTCTGTGTTTAAACAGGTGTGACGGCCGCTAATCCCTACATGTAAACACAAGGTGGTGGCCGCTAACGCGGCAGCCGTGCAGAAGGGATCAGTCTGATGGGACTAAACAGAGCCGGGTTAAACAGCGCTGAGGCCTGTTTAATGATATCCCGTTAATCCGGTGCATTAGCCCTGTGTTTATACACGTCGCAGAGTTTATTCAGATAAGTGGACGATGATTTGAGTTGCAGAGAGGACACACGGACCGTTGGACCACTTTACACAGTTTCTCCAAATATGAACGAGCAAGTCCAGAGCTCAGTTCAGACTCTCACAACCACAAAACTTAAATATGTTACTACATAATTCATAGTTGTTCATGAATAATTCATAGTGGTTACTGCATAATACATTGTAGCTGAAGCAAAAGAAGCAGCAACTATGTGACAAACAAGAGGGCGAAACCAAATGAACCTGGGACTGGAGGAACCAGGTTGTGTAAACGACAAGCACCAGGGGGGAAACCAAATAGGGACACGAAGGAATCCTGCAGGCCGAGCCTGGGTTAAACAGGGTATAACTTAAGTTGCGCCCCACCGGCGCTGTAACGACAAAAGGGGGAAAGCTGGGGGACCAGCTACTAAGCGAAAATGGCTAGGTCGACCAAACCTGGAACCGCAGCGTGCTGCCGCGAGCGTGGTTAGTCTAGCTGGGACGTGGGTAGCCAGTAAATCCTGACAGTGAGCGAGCAAGCCTCACTGATAGCGTGGTTAGCAGGGTGACCTGCTCCTGAACGCTGGCTTTAACACACCTCTAGTCATACCGGGAACCACTCGAGCGACCTCAAGGTTCCAAACGATACAATTCTCTGCCTTGAACCATGGAGTCAAGGCTCCTTAAGTACCCCCAGTCCCAGGTGAAACACATGAACCAAACACAAGGACAAAGAACAATCAGAACTGAATCACGAATCGATACAAGTGAACAGAACCAAACACACATGAACACGAACATGACGAAACAAAGGTGGAAGTCCATGTTCGGACCTGTGGGCGGTGGCTCTGGATCGCTCCGGGGGAGGGCGCGATACAGAGTGCCTGTCAAATTCATAGTGCTTATTTAAAAACCCATAGTACTTATTGAATATTCCTTAGTGGTTAATAAATAATTCATAGTGGTTACTGAAAAATACATATCAGCTATTGAATATTCCATATGCTTTCTGAATTTGTGGTAGTTTGTGAACAATCCTTAGTGGTTACTGAATAATTCATAGTGTGTACTAAGTAAGACTGAGTAATTAGTGAGTAAAACTTGGAAGCTTCTGAATAATTTATAGTCGATACTGAATATCCCATAGTAGCTAATGAATAATTCATAGTGGTTACTGAATAATTCATAGTGGTTACTGAATAATTCATAGCTATTCATCAGCTATTAAATATTCCCTATGCTTTCTAAGTTCATGGTAGCTTATGAACAATCCACAGTTGGTTACTGAAAAATTCATACTAAGTAATTCAGTTAATAAATTATAATAAATTACTGAATAATCTATAGTATTTACTCAGTAAATAAATCAGTTATAGCAGATACTGACTAATTCATAGTAGCCAATGAATGATTCATAGTGGTTAGTAAATCAGTTTTAGCAGATACTGACTACTTCATAGTAGCCAATGAATAATTCATAGTGGTCACTGAATCAATTATAGCAGATACTGACTACTTCATAGTAGTCAATGAATAATTCATAGTGGTTACTGAATCAATTATAGCAGATACTGACTACTTCATAGTAGCCAATGAATATAGTGGTTAGTAAATCAGTTATGGCAGATACTGACTACTTCATAGTAGCCAATGAATAATTCATAGTGGTTAGTAAATCAGTTATGACAGATACTGACTAATTCATAGTAGCCAATGAATAATTCATAGTGGTTAGTAAATCAGTTTTAGCAGATACTAACTACTTCATAGTAGCCAATGAATAATTCATAGTGGTTAGTAAATCAGTTATGGCAGATACTGACTACTTCATAGTAGCCAATGAATAATTCATAGTGGTTAGTAAATCAGTTTTAGCAGATACTGACTACTTCATAGTAGCCAATGAATAATTCATAGTGGTTACTGAATCAATTATAGCAGATACTGACTACTTCATAGTAGCCAATGAATATAGTGGTTAGTAAATCAGTTATGGCAGATACTGACTACTTCATAGTAGCCAATGAATAATTCATAGTGGTCACTGAATCAATTATAGCAGATACTGACTAATTCATAGTAGCCAATGAATAATTCATAGTGGTTAGTAAATCTGTTTTAGCAGATACTGACTACTTCATAGTAGCCAATGAATAATTCATAGTGGTCACTGAATCAATTATAGCAGATACTGACTACTTCATAGTAGTCAATGAATAATTCATAGTGGTTACTGAATCAATTATAGCAGGTACTGACTACTTCATAGTAGCCAATGAATATAGTGGTTAGTAAATCAGTTATGGCAGATACTGACTACTTCATAGTAGCCAATGAATAATTCATAGTGGTTAGTAAATCAGTTATGACAGATACTGACTAATTCACAGTAGCCAATGAATAATTCATAGTGGTTAGTAAATCTGTTTTAGCAGATACTGACTACTTCATAGTAGCCAATGAATAATTCATAGTGGTCACTGAATCAATTATAGCAGATACTGACTACTTTATAGTAGTCAATGAATAATTCATAGTGGTTACTGAATCAATTATAGCAGATACTGACTACTTCATAGTAGTCAATGAATAATTCATAGTGGTTACTGAATCAATTATAGCAGATACTGACTACTTCATAGTAGCCAATGAATAATTCATAGTGGTTAGTAAATCAGTTATGGCAGATACTGACTACTTCATAGTAGCCAATGAATAATTCATAGTGGTTAGTAAATCATTTATGGCAGATACTGACTACTTCATAGTAGCCAATGAATAATTCATAGTGGTTAGTAAATCAGTTATGGCAGATACTGACTAATTCATAGTAGCCAATGAATAATTCATAGTGGTCACTGAATCAATTACAGCAGATACTGACTACTTCATAGTAGCCAATGAATAATTCATAGTGGTTACTGAATCAATTATAGCAGATACTGACTACTTCATAGTAGCCAATGAATAATTCATAGTGGTTAGTAAATCAGTTATGGCAGATACTGACTACTTCATAGTAGCCAATGAATGATTCATAGTGGTTAGTAAATCAGTTATAGCAGATACTGACTACTTCATAGTAGCCAATGAATATAGTGGTCAGTAAATCAGTTATGGCAGATACTGACTACTTCATAGTAGCCAATGAATAATTCATAGTGGTTAGTAAATCACTTTTAGCAGATACTAACTACTTCATAGTAGTCAATGAATAATTCATAGTGGTTAGTAAATCAGTTATGGCAGATACTGACTACTTCATAGTAGCCAATGAATAATTCATAGTGGTTAGTAAATCAGTTATGACAGATACTGACTAATTCATAGTAGCCAATGAATAATTCATAGTGGTTAGTAAATCTGTTTTAGCAGATACTGACTACTTCATAGTAGCCAATGAATAATTCATAGTGGTCACTGAATCAATTATAGCAGATACTGACTACTTCATAGTAGTCAATGAATAATTCATAGTGGTTACTGAATCAATTATAGCAGGTACTGACTACTTCATAGTAGCCAATGAATATAGTGGTTAGTAAATCAGTTATGGCAGATACTGACTACTTCATAGTAGCCAATGAATAATTCATAGTGGTTAGTAAATCAGTTATGGCAGATACTGACTACTTCATAGTAGCCAATGAATAATTCATAGTGGTTAGTAAATCAGTTATGACAGATACTGACTAATTCATAGTAGCCAATGAATAATTCATAGTGGTCACTGAATCAATTACAGCAGATACTGACTACTTCATAGTAGCCAATGAATAATTCATAGTGGTTACTGAATCAATTACAGCAGATACTGACTACTTCATAGTAGCCAATGAATAATTCATAGTGGTTAGTAAATCAGTTATGGCAGATACTGACTACTTCATAGTAGCCAATGAATGATTCATAGTGGTTAGTAAATCAGTTATAGCAGATACTGACTACTTCATAGTAGCCAATGAATAATTCATAGTGGTTAGTAAATCAGTTATAGCAGATACTGACCAATTTATAGTAGCTACTGAAAAAATCCTATTAAATACCAAGTCATTCATACTGGATGCTGAAAACTTTATTTTAGACATCAGAAATTTCATACTGGGACTGCATAATGACGTCTGTCCTGTAACGACCCTGTGTGTTGTGTTCTTGTTATCCTCACAGTCAGATGTATAATTAAGGTCTCAGCACTCAACACTAAATGGTTTTGATCATACAATATTTGAAACAATTTGAGAAAGGCAGAGTTAGAGAGCGGAGCAGCAGTTCTCAAATTTTCTCTCTCTTTTTTTAATGTCAAAAGAATTTCCCAGAATTAGTAGCTGGAGGGGACAGCCACCAGCGCGCTCATTAAGTGTCAGCAGGAAGTCTTATACATGCGATTAGCACGGAGCCCTCAAAGAGCAGAGAGGCTGGGAATGTTCGGCTGTGCCGGTAAATCACAGGAAACCTCTCTCATTCACAACAGGCTAATGCTGCAGGAGAAGAGGCCTGGATTCAGGCTTCATCAGATCATTCCTCAAGCCACCAAAGGTGAAGCAGTTTTCTCTCATCAATATTAAAATATATTTATCGAGGGACAAAAGTATTGGGACACCTTCACCTTTATTGTTTCCACTGAAATCAAGGGGATTAAAGAAAGCTGATCCTGCTTTTGTTGGAGTAACTGTCTCTACTGTCCTTGGAAGAAGGTTTTCTGCTAGATTTTGGATCCTGTGAGGATTTGATTGCATTTAGTGACCAGAGCATTAGTGAGGACAGGACGTTGGATGATCACCACCCCTCCTCATTATCCCCAACACATCACGGGGGTGATCAACGCCTATCGGTCAGCAATAGAGAACTTCCTGACCTACTGCTGCACAGTGTGGTTCATTAGTGGTGAGGGTGGCAAACACAGCTACACTGTCCAACTCCAGGTGTATTTTAAAGGACTTCGCTTGCCCTGGACACCACCTCCTGTCCACTGGAAAGAGACAAAGATCAATCAGAGCCAAAACTAACAGATGAAAAAACAGGCAGTGGAATGGATAGCCCCAACCTCCCTACCCTGACAAATAAATAGAAGTGCAATTGCCATTATTATTATTAATAATAATAATAATAATAATATATAATCGTTTGGATTTTTTTATGCTTTGCTGTCAATTCTAACGCTGCTGAAGGATCTTTTTCTATTCAACTCATCCCATCTGTGTCAGCAATGGGTGCACCTTAAAGTAGCTAAATGCATTCATTAGGAGGGATGTCCACAAACATTTGGACATATTAAGTTTGTAGTGTCCTTTGTGTTAATTACTTTATTTACTTTGCTGCTAATATAACAACAACAACAGCAAGAGCAAAAACAACCACAACGATAATAACAATATGATTAACCACAACCATAATATCAACAGCAACAATACTAATACTATTATTAATAATGATATTTTATAAACAATAAATAATAATAAGAAGAATAGTGTGCTTTGTTTGTCCATTTGCACATCTGCGCCAACAATGAGTGCAACTTAAGTGGCTGAATGCATTCATTAGGAGGGGTGTCCATAAACATTTGGACACATTGAATATGTGTAGTACGTTTTGGTATTAATTACCTTTTAATATGAATGAATAACAATAATAATAATAATAATAATAATAATAATAATAATAATAATATTGTGTGCTTTGTACGAACAATGAGTGCAACTTCAGTAGCTGAATGCATTCATTAGGAGGGGTGTCCACAAACATTTGGACATTCTGAATATATATGTAGTATGTCTTAATTTTAATGACCTTTTAATATTCATTTTAACAGAAGCAGCAACAAGCATTATTATTATACCAACGACAACAACAAATAAATAATAATAATAAAAAATATAATAATAATAATAATAATAAGTGTGCTTTGTATGTGCATTTGCACATCTGTGCCAATAATGAGTACAACTTAAGTAGCTGAATGCATTCATTAGGAGGGGTGTCCACAAACATTTGGAAATATTGAAAATATGTAATATGTTTTAATGTTAATTCTATTTTAATATTAACAACATCAATAATAATAATAATAATAATAATAATAATAATAATAAAAATCATCATCCTCATCATAATCATAATTTGTGCTTTGTGGCAACAATGAGTGCAACTTCAGTAGCTGAATGCATTCATTAGGAGGGGTGTCCACAAACATTTGGACATTTTGAATATATATGTAGTATGTTTTAATTTAAATTGCATTTTAATATTAATTTTAACAGCAGCAACAATTATAGCAACAACAACAACAACAACAACAATAATAATAATAATAATAATAATAATAATAATAAAGTGTGTTTTGTGTGTGCATTTGCACATCTGTGCAATGAAAGGTAACTAAATTCATTAGAAGGTGTGTCTACAAACAATTGGACATTTGGACATATTAATGTTGAATGCATAGTGTGCTTTATGCGCTACAGATACAACAACAACAACAACAACAATATTAATAATAATATTAATAATAATAATAATAATAATAATAGTGATAATAGTAATAACAGTGCTCAGGTTTGGGACATTTAACATCTTGGCCTAATACAGACAGATCAGATGAGCAGACCCTGTGTTTTCTTAATGAATGATCTGTTGATGAACAAACATCAGCTTGAACGTGTGTCACACTGGGGCCTCTGAACAGTAAACTCCCAGGCTGATAACTGTTGCCAGACCGGCCCTGTCCTCAGGTGACTGTCGCTGCAGGACGTGGTCAGACTGCGTCAGCAGGAACAGCCAGTCCACAACTACATACAGAGGGGGATTATAGTAGAGCTACAGCGAATACGCCCCTCATTACAGAGAAGAATGACCACCTCAGAGGTCAGTGGTGCAAAAACAAAAGGTGCTGGTCTGCAGAGGATGAAACATTTGTGTCCTGATGGGAGTGAGAGTGATCTATTCCAGGATGACAGGGTCCACAGGGCACAGCGGGTCACTGAACAGCGTGATGGGGATGAGAATGATGTAAATCATATGCTGTGGGTCTCAGAGCCACCAGATCTCAACCCAGTTCAACACCTGTGGGAGATTTCAGAGCATGTCAGACCACCACCATCAAAACTTCTTTTCATCAAAACTCTTTTGGAGGAATAATGTAACATCCAGTTCTTTCATTCTGCTGATCTGAATCTCATGACCTCTGTAACTATCCTGGCAGAGCTGACAAGCTCATGGATCCACATGGGTACCAGACCAGCAGAATCTAGGAGAGGATGTTTTTAGTAAAGTATTCGGAAGCAGCCGACCATCAGCGGTTCTCTCCAGTACCCTGACCTAAACACTGTCTCACTGAGCTCCACCATAAACCATATTTCTACACAAACTGACCACAAAACACACAAGTTCACACACACACACACACATTTACTGACTGAGAAACCACTGCAGTTCAACATTTACTGTTTAGAACATTTCCTTGAACGTCCCAGCAGAGCCCCCCACTTCACTCCATGTAGCACATGAAGACCACGGCTGGGCTGAAGATCTAGAGATAGACAGACAGACAGACAGACAGATAGATAGATAGATAGATAGATAGATAGATAGACAGACAGACAGACAGACAGATAGATAGATAGATAGATAGATAGATAGATAGATAGATAGACAGACAGACAGACAGACAGATAGACAGATAGATAGATAGACAGACAGACAGGTAGACAGATACATAGATAGATAGATAGATAGATAGATAGACAGACAGACAGACAGATAGATAGACAGACAGACAGATACACAGATAGATAGATAGATAGATAGATAGATAGATAGATAGATAGACAGACACAGACAGACAAATAGATAGACCATCAGACAGACAGGTAGACAGACAGACAGATAAACAGATAGATAGACCGACAGACAGACAGACAGGTAGACAGATAGATAGATAGATAGATAGATAGATAGATAGATAGACACAGTTGGTAGATAGATGGATAGACAGACAGATAGACAGACAGAAAGACAGACAGATAAGATAGATGTATAAATTTGCTTGTTGTTTTACTTATAAATCCAAGAAGATCAGAGTTTAATGAGGATGAGGATGGAAATGAATGCGTGGCTTGATTACATAGCGCTCATGTTCACTCATCAGCTACGATACTTTCATTTAGAAGCACCTCACGAGTCGAATGGAGGTGAAAAACCCCTCCACAACAGTAACTCCAGCATACACACTTTGTTGAGGCGGGGACGGGGGTGGGTAAGTGTGTGTGTGTGTGTGTAATGACTGCAAATTTATGTTCATGTGTACAGAAGTATACATATGCATGATTAAGTGGTCATGCCCTATGAGGGCCCATCTCATTACATCTTCATTATCTGATTCACAGCTTTTCTCTCAGCACTACACCAGAAGCTCCAGCTTAATCATAATGTTTAAGTGACCTTATTAGCATGGCATCTCACGTCCGTCAAGCTTTCTACCCTGCAACACTCGTACCCCTCTGGGCAAGCACTGGCAACATGTGAAAAGAGGTTGCATCTGAAGGATGAGAGCTATCTCCGTCTCATTTGTTACTCGCCTCGAATATTTTCCTAGTCTAAACTGTTGCTATACAGGGGTATTCTGGGTATTCTGGGACTGTAATTCTTGAGACTGGTGACGAGAGGGTAATTACGAGAAACATTACCACAATACACTTCCCAGACCTCTCTGAGAACCGTCTTGGCGTGGCCTAAAATTCTAATGAACGCGCATGATTGACAGCCCTCTGTCACTGGCTGCCCCAGCTTCAGCTTCAGCTCTCCAAGTTGCTGAGACTCGAAAAGAGGGCGGAGCCATGTTAGCCTTGTGATTGGTCGGGGGTATGCTGACGTCAACCTGACCCACTTTTAGGAGAAGATGAGAAGGTCAGATCCGGACTGACCGGGATTGGAGTCCAATAGTCGAAACACATACACTATATGTCCAAAAGTTTGTGGACACTCCATCTAATGAATGCATTCAGCCGCTTGAAGTTACACTCACTGCTGACACAGATGTGCAAATGCACACACACACATACACACGGCTTGTCTAGTCCTTTTAGAGAAGTACTGCCAATAGAATAGGACTCTCTGGAGCAGATAAACATGAAGCTATTGGCAGATTCAGGTTCCCAAGGGCTGCTAATTGTCGAAAAGTTGACCTTGATTCATTCATTCAATTGAAACTGTGATGCGTTAGACTACTTATCGTATGTCCTGCCTGACCTGTAACACTGGTGATGAATGGCAAACCATCCAACATTACAACACGTTTCCAGCCACCAGTTATAACTGTGGCTAATAGAAACCAATTAGCATTAGGCAAATGACACAATACTAACTGGCAGCTCAGCTATAGCTTCTATTCATAGTTTGCCATGTTAGCATATTAAGGCAAGCTATTTTCAGCTGTATCTCATTCCTGGCATGCCAAGCCTGAACATTATATTTGTGCTTCATGTTTCATTAAGGCTCGAATAATTACCTGGTGAGTCAAATAAGGTGTTTTGGAGCAGGAAAAAAATAAAATACACAAAATATGTGCAGTGCATGAGATTAAAAATGAAAAAAAAGGTTCACACCTCTGGGGCATTTGAAAATACCAACCACCACCATACTTTGACCTACAGAGCTAGAGACCATCTGTTATTTAAGAGCAGAATTAGCCAGTTGATGGATTACAGTTAGCGCTAAGGCTAGGCTATTTTTGGAAATTCATTTGTGCAGTAAGCATGCACCACCTCCTAAGTATCTGTCTGTTAATTACTTTCAACCAATCAGAATAAATAAGATGCATCTGTTTTGGGAAGGAAAAGGAAGGAAAAGATGGCAAACACAGGAAAATGATTCATTAAAATGACAAAAATGCAAGAATCGCAAGTTCAAATCCCTTGTTGTGCTGCTTCGCCATCAGCAGCCAGAGCCTAAAAGAGCACAATTGCTTATGCTCTCTCCAGGTAGGTAGATGGCGCTCTCTCTGGCGCTCTCTCTCTCTACCCTTATCACTCCCATTGTGATGCTGCCGGCACTGGCGTCAGTGTTGGCCGGTGTATCAGATCTGGGGATCCGGAGCTTTCCTCTGAGCGAGTTGGCTGCCTGGTGATGCTGCTTTGGCGACTGTAGGAAAAGAGTCGATGGCTAACATCACATGTGTTGGAGGAGGCATGTGCATTGCAAGTGATAGGGGGAGTCCTAGTGAGTGGGTGAGTTTATTTTCTCATTTAAATTTGAGAAAAAAATTGACAACACATATAAGAAATATAGGAAAAGTGGCAAATTTACAGGTGTGACAGAAATTCCGTAAATTAATCCAACTTTAGAAACGCTGCAAATTCAGTCACGACATAGTGGAAGTGTGTTTCTGTAACGATTGGTGGGATGAGGCAGGATGCAAGTGCGAGTTACTTTAAGTAATCTTTTTACTAGCATCCCAAACAGAGGTCACAGAATCCAGAAAAACTACCGTGCTGCCAAAATGACAGAAAAACCCCACAGACTGAACCCAAACTGATGCTAACACAGAGCAATGAACACCATGAACATCGATCTAGAGTGCTAGCCCAGGGCCAGCGCAGAAACAGGGGTATAAGAACAGAAGACACAAACAGGAACACCTGGGGAGGATACGGGAGGGCAGGGCTACAAAGGAGACAGAGGTTGGAACACTAATGACTAGGCAGGGCTAGGGTGGAGACAAGAACTTAAAACAGAGCCATGTGCTGAAGATCACATGGGGAAACCCAAACAAACCACAGACCAGGATAAGGAAAACACAAGGGCAAGACAAAGACGCCTGCGAAAGGAAAGCGATATGCGACTGTGGCAAGAGAAAGGATCCCTTATAGCTGTAGGAAGAAACCTTGGGAGGGTGGACATGTCCTTCTCTGCTCAGAACTATTTCTAAATTATTGATAAAGGTCTCCGTATCACCAAATAAAACTATTAATCTGCTCATAATATAACTAATATCATCATAATAATACTAAAATGAAAAATGCAGTAGCTGGAGAGTGGGCAGCTGGTCTGACGCAGGTAGCAGGAGTTCCCAAACTGCCAGTCTTTCATTGGTGTCAGGCCGGAGAGGTGGGCAGTCATTTAATCTGGAAAAAAAAGGTTAAGAGATGGAATTAGAGAATGTGAACAGCATCAGAGAGTGGCTGATGACTCTGGCATATCTGACTATGACAGCTTAATTAAAGAGGAGAGAGCCAGAAGGTAACACAGACATGGGAGCACCCTAAAACACTGGCCTCCATCCGCCCCACCATCCACAAACCTGCGTGATCGCATAAAAGCAGTGGGACTGCATTTCTTGAAAAGAGCACCTGGCCAACTGTGAAGCATGGGGGTGGATGTATCGTGCTTTGGGGTTGTGTTGCTGCCAGTGGCACTGAAGGAACACTAAAAGGCTTCGTCCAGAGATGAGCACCCTCCGTGGGTTTCTGTGCTCTAAATTTTTTTCTCAAAACCGGAAGACTAAATGTTTCTTCTCAGGCTCCTAGAAAGCTAATAGATCCTTCCCTGACCTTTCGACTTTGTGTTCTACTGTCAGGCACCTGGTATCGCGCCCAGACCCAAAATAGGACTTCCGCCTCACTTCCACCTTATTTACATTCATGTGTGTTTGGTTCAGTACATTTGGGTCGATTCATGTTCATTCGTGTTCTTGTGTTACACCTGGGACTGGGGATATTTTAGGAGCCTCTACACCGTTGTTCACGGCCGAGAATCAAACCGTCTGGAACCTCTAGGATACCCCGAGGTTCCTTGCACGTTCCGGTGTGTTCAGGTCAGGTGTGTAAAGCTCCAGTGCTTTACCCATGTTCAGGAGTAGGTTTCCCTGCTACTCACATGACTAGCGAGGCTCACTCGCTTCATGTCAGGATTCTCAGGTTACCCACGTCCAAGTAAGGCGACCCACGCTCGCGGCAGCATGCTGCTATTTCAGGTTAGGTCGGCCTTGCTGTTTGGTCTAGTAGCCGTTCCCCAGCTACCCCTCTCTAGTTATTAGAGCACGGCTCTCCCCTATTTTAGTTTTAGTGTCCCCATGCCCAGGCTCGCCCGGTTGGCACCCTGTGCAGCCCATTAACGTCTGCTCAGCTCTCGGCTCCTCCCAGTCCCAGGTTTGTCACGTCTTTTGTTGTCACGTTCTGGTTGTGTTCACGGTTTTGCACCCCTTGTGTTTAAGCTGGTTTTGTTAAATAAACCCTCTTGCTTTGTATCCATCTCTGCGAGTGTTCATCCCTCTTGGTCTGGCCATACACGCCATGACATCTACTGTCTAGCCGTCCTCTAACTCATCTCCTGACAGCTCTGACTCTGACTCCCCTTTCACAATTCTGAATAAAATAAACCATTAAAAAAAACTACTTTTAAAAGTAGTATTAGTGACATTTAGGAGGCAGTAGATCCTGTTGTTTATTACAGAGGGGTTACAATTTCTGTAAATTTAAGAACTCTTATGAAATTGAAGCTAAGATTTTTTTTTGAAGAACCCATTTGGTTATCTCTGTTGCTATTAGCAACAGAAACTTAAGATCTGCAAAAATGGATCGGTCTGATTACCATAAAAAAGCCACTATTTTGAAAAGACCTGTGTGTCCCTTGGCCACTCCCCTATAATTGGCCTCACTGGAAAGCCCAGGAGGTCCTCTTCACTCTGAGTAAATGGCCACCCAGCCCGACCTGCTGGAAGATTGCCTGCTGAGGTCCTCTCTACCTGCGTTAGACCAGCTGCCACCCACCAGTCCGACCATCAGGCTCCCCCCACCCACCACCACCCATAACAGACCAGCGGCACATCCTCCTACCACTGCTACCTGTTTAATGACCATGTTAAAACCTAAATGGACTCTTAACCATCTGCCACTGTTATTATCACCACTATTAACTATCTGTTGTATCTGGTTTGATATTTTTATCAATAATTAATAAATAGTTCCAGGTTCGGGTCCCCCTTGTGAGTCTTGGTTCCTTCCAAGGTTTCTTCCTCCAGCTCTGAGGGAGGTTCTCCTTGCCACTGTCGCCGTTGGCTTGCTCACTGGGGGTCTTTTTGATCCTTCATGTCTTACGTTATTTCTTTTTTTTTTGTCTCTGTCTTTTATTAATTACTAATTATGTAAAGCTGCTTTGTGACGACAGTACAGTAGGATTGAAACAGAACTTTAGGTCGGCCGGGTCCCAGATCTCGGAGCAAAGTCAGATGTTTCTGATTGCACTGTGTGTGTGTGTGTGTTTACTCTTGCTTTTGCGAATTTATTAGCAATTAGCAAGCTGTGCATCACCAGCGTAACAGGTATGGATTTAACATCAGCTCAGTTTATCGGTGCTCAATCATCTGAATGCTCAGTGACGCGAAATATGACTTACTCTAAGCACTCTCACTGGGAGCGACTGCATTATTTACCACAGCTGCAATTTACCTTGCACTTATTTTCTCATCTTTTTCTCATTGATCCAAACAATGGGGCTCTGTTGGATGGCATGAAGCAATGGAACACCTGCACAGCATCCACTTATAGCACTTCTCGGCACATATTTAAATGCAATAACCAGGGCTGTCAAAGTAACGGGTTCAACAGGTGAAGAATTAACAGCATTAAATCGGGAATGCTGTTGACACGTTTTCCTGGTGGAAAGTCATTTGTTGTTTGTAGGAAACCTGGGAGAAAACTTTGGGGAATTTAGTTGAGTATAAAAAAATTAGCAGTCAAATGTATGTAAACAAGCTTTAAAATGATGTCAGGGAATGTGAGGGATCTATCAAGGCTGCTATCTGTTGGAAAACTTCATCCAAACAGATTTAACATCTGTTTGGATGAAGTTTTCCAACAGATAGCAGCCTTGATAGATCCCTCACATTCCCTGACATCATTTTAAAGCTTGTTTATCGATTCCCTGAGCTTCACAGTTTAGCACTGTTGATCTTCATGTCTGGAACATGACTAGCTTTTACAGTAAAGAGGCTTTCTGGTGTTTAATAACACATTAATAAATGAACATAAGCATCTCAGACGAAGAAACGTCAAACTGAAGGTCAGATGATGAGAAAACCTTTAAGGAAAGTCAATGGATTGCATTCAGCCACTTAAAGTTGCACTTATTGCTTGTCTAGTTCAAGTAGAAAAAACTGCCAATAGAATAAGACTCTCTAGAGCAGATAAACATGAACCTATTGCCCCCATGCTGCTGTCTAATGCCAGGGGCGTGGACTAGAGAGGTATAAAGCCCCCCAGCATTGAGCTGTGGAGCGGTGGAAGAACTGTGTTCTCTGGAATGGTGGATGGTGGTGCTTCATCCAATACTTTTGGGATGAGTTGGGGATTGATGAGATGGGATGGTGGTCATCCAACTCTCTTGTGGCTGAATACAATCAGATCCTCATGCAATGCTTCCCTCTTCCCTGGACAGTAAAAACAGGATAAACTCTTTTTTAATACTCTTGATTTGCAGAAGAGACAATGAATGAGCAGGTGTCCCAATACTTTTGTCCATGACGTGAGTTAAAAAAGGACGAAAAGGAAGCAGAAACATCTGAGCCTTAACAGCAGAGATGAATGTGGGTCACTGTTTGGTACGAGACAGATCACCGTTGACCTTTTTATTTGTGATCTGTTCGCTGGTTGTGATCTTATTGATAACTAATCGATAAACCTTCATTAAAAGTGGTGTCTTCAGTCCTTTGTAGATTCACATCTACAGGGGCTATCCAAATCAACTGTGAGCAGATTTTTCAGATAGGGACAGATCTTATATTGGGTTATGGCCTCAATAGTGGATATTTAGTGTCGTAATTCTGCTTTGCTTTTAGGCCGGGCATCCCATAAGGCTGAAGCATGGAGAAGCACAGCAGCTTCTACTGGACACAGAGGCTTTCAAAGGCCTATTTTTATCAGCGAGCAGTCAGTAGTGAGACCAGGCCTTTCCCTTTGCCAAGTCAAGCAACAAATGTTCAGCTTTGATACGTTTTCAATTTTCCACTTTCAATCCTCCATTTATGGCATGCATAAAACATAAGCGCGGCCGCTTCCTTTCCCAAAGACGCCGAATATGAATTAGCACACCCGCAGTGAGTTTTCACAGGCACCAAATGCACTGTAATGAATATGTGCTGTTCTCTGCACTAGCAAGGCCCGGCATGGATGGCCGGTCTCAAGGTTTAGCCCCTCTCGTCTATTCATCCTCTCTGCTTCTCTTCAGCTCATTTTCTGGGATCGTCTGCTAAACTTTTTAAACCCTTACTTACCGTTTGGGCTGTGTGTGAGTTCACAGACACACTGGCTCACGGATCCGAACCAGCGCAGCGCAGTTCAAGCGCATCGTGCTGCGTTGGTCCGAGCGATGCTTGTAATTGCCTGTAATTACTGTATAAATATAAATTGACAAAAGTATTATATAGCTTTATATAGCCCTTATAATTAACCCCTATTACAGTTTATAACTCTTATAAATAACCCTTATTGCAGTATTTAACTCATAATTAACCCTTATGAGAGTGTATAACCCTTATAATTAATCCCTATTACAGCTTATAACCCTTATAATTTACCCCTATTGCAGTTTATAACTCTTATAATTAACCCTTATTAAAGCATATAACTCTTATAAGTAACCCGTATTACAGCATTTAACTCATAATAATCCCTTATGAGAGTGTATAACCCTTATAATTAACCCCTATTACAGCTTATACTCTTATAATTAACCCTTATTTAAATATATAACTTATAAGTAACCCTTATTACAGCATTTAACTCTTAGAATTAACCCTTATGAGAGTGTATAACCCTTATAATTAACCCCTATTACAGCTCATAACTCTTATAATTAACCCCTATTGCAGTTTATAACTCTTATAAGCAACCTTATTACAGCATTTAAGTATTATAATTAACCCTTATTAGAGTGTATAACCCTTATAATCAATCCCTATTACAGCTTATAACCCTTATAATTTACCCCATTACAGTTTATAACTCTTATAATTAACCCTTATTAAAGCATATAACCCTTATAATTAACCCTTATTACAGCTCATAACCCCTTTAATTAACCCCTATTACAGCTTATAACTCTAATAATTAACCCTGATTAGAGCTTATAACTCTTATGATTTGCCCTCATCAGAGCGTATATTCACCGTTAGTGTTGGAATTTGGCCTCCACCTTTAACCTATCCATGCAGTGAACACACACACACTCACACACACATACGCACAGCAGTCAAACACACACAGTGGACAGAGAAAGGAGAGGTTGTGACTGATAGTCCTGCTCATGAGTTTGTTGTTCAGAATTAGAGTTTCTGACACTGACAGATAACAGCTGAATGAATGTTGAGCTTTGTTAGATCACCTTCAGTACTGATCATATGATATGAAAGCAGCAGCATCACTGAGGATCAATGTTTTTTTGTTGTTTTTTTGGGGGGGGTCTCTCAGGGTCCTGTAGAAAAGACTTGAGAAGCCAATGTATCCTTTAGTATCTAGTTCAGGCCAGTATTGGTTTTATGTGGATCTGGATTCACACACACACTTCTTTCCTAGACAGAAGACAGTAGAAGCACACTGAGATGAGAGCAGGAAATGAGGAAGAAGAGGAGGTGTGCCTGGACTGCAATGCCGCAGGTTTGATGGTGATGAGGAGCAGCTGAAGACACTCATCAATCTGACACTGCCTCAAAACTCAACAGACCGGTAACCTCATAACAGAGCCCGGCTTAATACCACCTGCACTGAAACCCAGAGCATTTCACAAGTGAATAATCACATACAGGGTATGTGTAAAACCCAGTGCTGTCATCTGTATCTGTGGCTGTTTAGTGCTCAGAAACATCTGTATATGGTCTGAGTGGGACTGCAGGGGTCTTTCAGTCAGTAAATATGTGTGTGTGTGTGTGTGTGTGTTCGTTTTGGGGTCAGTATATGTAGAAATATGGTTTATAGTGGAGCTCAGTGAGGCAGTGTTTAGGCCAGGCTACTGGAGAGAACCGCTGACGGCCGGCTGTGTCCGAATACTTTACTGACACGTCCTCTCTCAGATTCTGCTGATCTGGTACTCGTGTGGATCCATGAGCTGGTCAGCTCCGCCAGTGTATATACTGAGGACATGAGATACAGATCAGCACAAGCAAGGAGATCAGACAGGAGAGAACGGGACAGTAAAGTATTTGAACAGGGTTGATGGTAAATTCTGAGGTTGGCAAGTACGTTGGAAAGAAATGAAAGGAGCGCCTCCTGTTGGTGTCTGTGTTTTAATCTGTCCAGATATTTGATTGGACAGACAGACAGAGAGACAGACAGAGAGATAGACAGATAGAAATCCACTAACATAACCATGTGTTCCATATCTAGATATTGCACACCCCCATATGGACAAAAGTATTGGGACGCCAGCTTAATCATTGTTTCTTTTGAAATCAAGGTCATCATTGGAGTAAGTTTTGTTGTCTCTACTGTCCAGAGAAGAGGACTAAAGCATTGAGGTTAGGATGTTGGATGATCGCCATCCCACCTCATCATCCTTAACTCCAGAATTCAGCCCAAAAGTACTGAATCTCATCATTCTTGGGAGCACAGATCCACTGATCCACAGACCTACAGCTCAATACTGGGGGGCTCTACCCCACCTCTGGCATTAGGCAGCATGGTGCCAATAGGTGCAATGTGTTTATCTGCTTTAGAGAGGCTTATTCTATTGGCAGTACTTCTAAAAAATGGCTAAAAGACATGGTTTTCTTACCTTCTTAAACACGGGTTCCGTAAGGGCTCTTGGATGCCTAACTGGCTCTTTGCCTGGTTAAGAAAAGGTTCTATAGCGCCAGAAAGGGTTCCACTATTGTTAAGAACCCTTTTCAGTACTATATAGAACCCATTTCGCTTGCAGTGTTCCAGATTTTACACTTTTTTTTACAGCCACTGAAAAATGTTACTTTTCAATTGGTACCTTTCAAGCTGCTGCGTTACAGACACATTTTCTTATGACTGGCGATACATTATTTATCAGCGAAGGCAAGATGCAATATTAGGTTATTGGAAGTGACATGAAAATAGATTTTAAAGAATATCAAAGTATAATTTGAGTTTGAGACAAATTAGGATTGAAAACTTGATGAAAATAACGTGCAGTGTGGCAGCTGGTATTATGGCCAAAGAAGCAGTGCTGGAAGAATAATGAGGTTCTTCTGTTGAAGAGATCAAGAAGAAGACATATCATAGAGTGATTTTTATAGAATTACAATTTAGCTGCAAAAAACAACACTCAAAATCTGTATGGAATATTGTATATGTCACTTTTAACAAAACAATAAGTCATGAGAGGCTATAATTTAAACAGTTATTTTACCAGTAAAGGGTGTTATATGTAAGCGATGGCTGATAGCCCTGTGGCACAACCCATCCACCCCCCCCCCCCCCCCCCCCCCCCCCCCCCCCCCCCCCCCCCCCCCCACATACACCCCATGTAAAAATCAGTATAATGCACAGCATGAATTACTATGACTGTTCAAACCAGAGCCGGTTAATGGAGAGCCTGCCTACTTTCTATTTCCCCCACTGTATCAAAAAATGACGGCGAGCTCACAAGCACTCAATCCTCGTGAATAAGGGTGAACTGAGCTAAATGGCAAAAAACATAAAGTTCATGCTGTTATTTACAGTGTATCGTTTTATACGTGCTTGATTATATCAGTTTTATTCATTATTATTATGTTTACATGTTTCATGTAAATCCTTACTCCCAAGAATTAGCAGACCATAGAGAGCATCCTAAGCAGCTGCATCACTGCCTGGTTTGGGACCTGCACAGCCTCTGACCGCAAGTCCCTCCAACGCATTGTGAGGACAGCTGAGAAGATCATCGGAGTCTCTCTCCCCTCCGTCATGGACATTTACACCACCCGCTGCATCCGCAAAGCAACCAGCATTGTGGATGACTCCACCCACCCTTCACACAGTCTGTTCTCCCTCCTGCCATCAGGAAGAAGGTACCGCAGCATCCGGTCCAACACGACCAGACTCTGCAATAGCTTCTTCCCCCAAGCCATCAGACTCCTCAACACAACTCAACTCCTGAACTGATATCTTACACTCTCCCTCTCTCCCTCTCTCTCTCTCTCTCTCCCTCTCTCTCTCTTTCCAACCATTTATCCCAGATAACATGGGAAGCATTTTTTGCACAAGCATTTGCACTGATAACTTTACTACCTCACTGGACTCTATTTATCGCACATTGCACAACTTGCACACTACAGTCATTATTTATTATCCTCTGTCTGTACTGTGTTGTCTGTCCGCACTTGTTTGTTTGTGTTGCACTTGTGTCTTGTATGCACTGTCTATGTTGCACCATGGTCCGGGAGGAACGTTGTTTCGTTTCACTGTGTACTCTGTATGTAGTTGAAATGACAATAAACCCACTTGACTTGACTTGACTTGAGGCCACGGTGGTTGTGTGTTAAACTGCAGGTAAAATCCACCTGAAGAACTTGAATGAATAACGACTAGGTCAGGTTAGGTGTATATTTGCAAGTTCACACTGTATGTTAGTTGTGAAGGTTTTTAGAAATGCTTGGCAATTAATGAACATTTTAAGAAAGTTATGGTTAAACTTTGGCGATTAATCCGCTAATTCCTCTACATCCAGGACTGTTTTTAGTTACTGTGAGAAATACACATGATGGCTTGATCAGCTAATTGACTAATTGTTAAATTAGTTGCCTAACTTGGTCGTTGATCTCAGTCTAGTGGGTCGCTGCACCCCTAATGAGCACAGACGGATGACCGCAAAGTGGATATTCATGTTTTTCAATGGGGCAGCAGGGTAACAGTTATAATTTAACAGCACCGAATGGCAGCAGCCAGCTATAAATAAAAGAATGAATAAATAAACAAATAAATTAACACTCCCAAAAAGTCTCACTTTCCAGACCTTTGCTATTTACCTAATCAACTGGATGTTGATTGATTGAGGGTGCGAAAAAACTGTGTTTTTACCCAGCTGAAGAATCCAGCTCAAGGCCAGCTTTTTCGTTGCTAGCTGGTTTCAGATAATCCAAGCTGGTCTTTGATGGTCAAGGTGGTTGAAAGGCTGGTCATGTGGGCGAAAACACACCCTAACGCTGGTATTCCAGCAGAGCGTATGTTGCTCGTGCTTTTGGGCATGCTGGTTATGCTGGTTGACCAGTCTGGTCCGTGGAAGACAAGCGTCCAGGCTTTTTTCTGTCCTGGCACCAAAGTGGTGGAACGAGCTGCCCCTGGATGTCCGAACGGCCGAGTCGCTCGCTGTCTTCAAACGCAGACTGAAGACCCACCTCTTCAGAGAGTACTTGGACGAATAGTTCTATGGTCGCCTTATTGTATTGTGTTTAGCAATGTCTAAGCTTAGAGGTATCTTTTGTATTATTAGTCTATTCTAACTAGCGAAGGTTTTCTTGGGTAAATAGCAGAGCACTTTGTAAGTCGCTCTGGATAAGAGCGTCTGCTAAATGCCGTAAATGTAAATGTAAATGTAAATGTAAATGGTCATGCCGGTTGGCCAACCTAGTCCTAGTGGTCAGGCTACTCAACCAGCTTGGTCATGATGGTTGATCATTCTTTCAGACCAGCTAAACCATAAAAATCAACATTCCCTATACCGGTCAGCCAGCGTTACCAGCTTGAGTGTATGCCCAGTTTAGGGTATAATTGCTTTTAGGATGACAATATTGGCAAATAGCATCACTCAGAAAGGCCACAGCAATTCACAGCAATTCTGTCACCATGGCAACATACCTTCACATTTCACTATTTTAACACTTCACACTTGTTTTTTAATGCCAAACATGTAAAAGCAGCATCTGGCAAATTGATTTTTAGAGCTGTAGAGAGTTTAGAGAGTTTTTACTTTACTTTACTGTATGATATTATCAAACTGCCTTCATTGAGCTACAGAAGAGTGCAGGATATTATTTACTTATTTACACTCAGAAAAATCAACATTTATTATTGTTATTAATGTTATTATACAGTGTTTAATTTAATATTTGTTAATAATATGATAATATGAATTGTATGTCATTTTTTATATTTCATGTAATTGTCATGGCATGCTAGGCCAGACACAAAGCGATGAACACTCGCAGAGATGGAATCCAATGCAAGGGGGTTGATTCAAACAAACCAACATGAAACACCAAGGGAACGAAAAACATGAGCAGCAATGAGAGGTGAATAACGTGAACAGAACCGAAACGTGACGACACAAAGGGCGAACATAAAAGACCTGGGACTGGGAGGAGCATTGAGCAGCGCTCAATAACTAGACAAGGACAGCTGGGGAACCAGCAGCTAGATAAAACGGCAAGGCTGACCGAACCTGACAGTGAGCGAGCGAGCCTCGCTGATAACGTGGTTAGCAGGGTGAACTGCTCCTGAATTGTGGAGACCGAGTCGAAGCTGACCGTAACACACCTCCAGTCATACGGCGAACCTCTCAAGTGACCTCAATTCTTGGCCCCAAATGGCGGTGTCAAGGCTTCTTAAATAACCCCCAATCTCAGGTGTAGCTCATGAACCAAATGAACATGAAACAAGACACTGAATCAAACACATCAACACAAATGAACATGAATCAACTCACTGAATCAAACACATCAACACAAATGAACATGAATCAACTTACTGAACCAAACACATGAACGAAAACGAGGTGGAAGTCCTTATTTGGGCCTGTGGGTGGCGGCTCGGAATCGCCCCGGGGAGGGAGAATTAGGCCTTGATGTGCTAAACTGCAGGCACCTGTAGAACCCCTTCGAATAGAGGTATTCACGTAATGTGTAATTCACGTATTACACATTAAGGTACCTTTGAAATAGAGGTTTGTAAGAACACCTTCGGCCCGTCAGCGGTAGTTGTGAAGTACTTAGCATTGTACACTGGGTGGGTTAACTGCTAGGGTAGTGGGGGAGCTACGAACGATTGGGCTAACTGCTAGTGCTAGGGGGAGCTATGAACGGGTGGGTTAATGGCTAGTGCTAGGGGGAGCTACGAATGGGTGGGTTAACTGCTAGTGCTAGGGGGAGCTACGAATGGGTGGGTTAATGGCTAGTGCTAGGGGGAGCTATGAACAGGTGGGCTGGTGGGCAGTACCAATTTGGGAGAAAAAAAAAGGGAAAATATTGACTAAAAAGAAAGTGGTGTGTAATAAACTACACATTGGGCCCTATTTTATCAATCTTTATATGCAAGCCGTCAGCTAGATCCGTGTCTTTGCTATGGTAACGATGGGAAAAGTTTGCCTTGAGCAGCAAGAAACCTTGAACTAAGTCTCTTAATTAATCATGGGTGTGTTTTTTTGGGCGTAGCGTGCAGCAATAAACCAATCAGCGTGTCACTCGCCATTCCTTTAAGAGCCAGGTGCGGTCTGACTGACCTTGCCGGATTGCTATTTCAGTGGTGTAAAGCGTGGGGGGTGTACGAGCGTCGGGCTGCACACGCCTGTGTTGACAATTGACCGCCGAGATAGCAACGAACGTCTGACTGTTGATGAATGTCTGCCTACACAGCAACAAACCAGGAATTGACCTGAACACATTTCATTTCGAGACCACCGTGCCCATCGGCGTAGATATATTCACAAGCAGCTTTGCTATTAAAAGCGTGAACAGTTTAGACTGTTGGCTGGATGTAAGATAGCAACGAGCATCGTGACACACCTTGCGCACAATCTCACAGTTACACTCTTAAAACTAAAGCTTCTACCATAATTATGTTATATTAGGTGGGCAGCGTTGGCCGTGTGCATGATTTGAATATCGTGGCTGTTGGTTGGTTTGGGCACACAGGCCTTCAGGCCCTTGGGGCTGGAAACTATGCAATCCTCACATTGCTGGAGAAAATCCATTTCTTATTTAATTTAATGGTTTAAAGGAAGAAAACAACAGACAGGGACACATTTCTGTAAGTGTTTCTGATGCCTCCATAGAGTGCTTAATATCCCTATTCGTATAAATGACATTTTGGAAAACTAGGAATTATGGTTTCGTTAAAAAAAAAGAAATGAAAAAAGAAACAAAGTTCTTGAATTTCGTCTGCAAGAACATCAAAGCTCCCCAGATGATATGGAGCACACACTCAACAATGGTTAATTTCTCTATTTCTTTCTGTGCACTCAGGACTTCAAAGTGATTTTGCATGACAGCCAGCTTCTGCAAGAGGATTATTTACATAGAGTGAGCTTTCCAGAGCTAGGAGCTTAGATAGCATGTTTGATTGCACATGTGGAGAAGAGCTCATTAGAATCTGTCCTAATGTGCACCTGATTCATTAACCCTGGATGCTCTTTTGGCCTTCCATTGTATGCTTGGAGAATTTGACTTTAGCTGTTAATGTGGCTTTCATCACCTGCTAGTTTGGCAGAGCGCAAGACGTTAGTGGTTAGTAGTAGTTAGCTAGAAATAGGGGTAGAGCCTTAAAAATGGCTTCACCACAACTTTGCTTGGTTAAAGGCACTGTAAGCCACCCATTCATAGCTCCCTATAGGCCTAGCGATGCTCCCGACACTAGGAGGGCAAGGACTTAACACATGCCTCCTCTGGTACATGTGATGCAGCCGGCACGCTCGGAGGATGCCTGTGCTGGCCAACATTGCTTTAAAAGCGATGAGGGGCGAGAGCGCTATTTACCTGCCCAGAGAGAGAGAGAGTGGCCAATTGTGCTCTCTCAGGCGCCGGCTGCTGATGGCAAAGCACATTCTGTGGACGTTCTAAGCGTAAATAAGTGAACACACCCCCTTTATTGCACATTCCTATGCAGAATTCGTATTTATTTGAATTAAACACATTGCAAAGCAATAAAACCCACCATACACTATATGGACAAAAGTATTGGGACACCTGCTCATTCAATGTGTCATCTGAAATCAAAGGTATTAAAAAAAGCTGATCCTGCTTTTGTTGGAGTAACTGTCTCTACTGTCCAGGGAGGAAGAAGAAAGCCGTCTACTGGATTTTGATTTGGATTTTTGAGTTGGAGCACTGCTGTGAGGATTTGATTGCATTCAGCGACAAGAGCGTTAGTGAGGTCAGGATGTTGGAGGATGATGATCACCACCCCGCTTCTTCATCCCCAGCTACCCAACTCATCCCGGTACTACTGGATGGAGCACCACCGCCATCATTCCAGAGAACACAGTTCTTCCACTTTATACCCTTTATTATACCCCTCTAGCCCATGCCAGCCAATTATTAGGCTGCAGCATGGTGCCAATAGGTTCATGTTTATCTGCTCCAGAGAGTCCAATTCTATTGGCAGTACTTCTCTACAGGGGCTAGCTGTGTGTGTACTTTTGCATTTATGTGACTTACCCTTTTACATAAGACTAGCCACCATCCAAAGCCAGTTTGAAGAAAAAGTCTCACTTCGGAAAAACTTCAGTCCTGACACCTGAATCTCAACAGCTGCATCTAAAGTGGGAATAGGTGTAACAATGCTCGTTATCACCTGCTTTACTGCCTCGTGCATTTACAGCTCCTCTGTGCAGTTAGGCATTAAAACCTGCACTGCAGTGATGTAGTTTCTATAGAGGGTGAACATGAAGTGATCTTAAACACATTATTACTTCTTAATGACCTTTATAAGGACATTCTTATTATAAAAGGGGTGCCATTCACAGAGAACTGGAGAACTATATTTATCTGGGTACAGTAGAATAATGAGAGTTCGGTAGATGGAAGCGACAAACCGTGAACCTCGAACACTGCTGTTCCTCCTCCAAAAGACCATACAGCAGAATCAAAACAGAGTTGGAAAACAGGCCGATTCCAAAACCCCAAAACTGTTACATCACAGTCTTGACTCATTTTATTTACACTCTCAAAATGTACATAAACCACAGCCTCTTCAGAAATGAATTTAAGGGTACAAGCGCTGGCTACTTCAGATTAAAGCAATGCTTAAAAAGCTAAAAGTCAGCCAAAACAAGGGCTAATGCAGTTACCTGGCATGCTGGAGTCTCTAGAGTGGGTAAAAAGGTGATGCTTGCCGGCCGAAGCAAGAGCTGATGCTGTTATCCGGTCATTGGGAGCCTCTGAAGTGGCTAGATGTTAATGCAAGACAACAGAAGCAAGGACCAGTATGGTTAGCCGGCATGCAGAATCCTCTGGAGTGGCCAAAAGCTAACACTAGGCCGGCTAAAGCAAGGACTAATGCAGTTATCCAGCATGCAGGAGTCTCTGAAGCAGCTAAAAGCTAGTGCTAGACCAACTGAAGCAAGGACTGGTGCTGGTATCCAGTGCAAAAGGGGCCTTTGGAGCCTCTGGAGTGGCTGAAAGCTAACACTGGGCTGCCAAAAAGAAGGACCAATGCAGTTATCCAGCACTTGGGAGCCCCTGGAGCAGCTAAAAGCTAATATCAGCCAACCAAGGCAAGAGCTGATAATGTTATGCAGCACACAGGAGCCTGTGAAGTGGCTAAAAGCTAATGCTAGGCAACGGAAGCAAGGATAAAGGTGGTCATTCAGTGCACAGGAACCTCTGGGGTCTCTGGAATGGCTGGAAGCCAACACTCTGGAGGGGTATAAAGGCCTCCAGCATTGCGCTGTGGAGCAGTGGAGGAACTGGGTTCTCTGGAATGATGGATGGAGCACCACTAGATGAAGTGAGGTGATCGTCATCCGGCATCTTGACCTCACAAACCATATATTTTCTGATATGTTGGTTGTTGCTCCGTCCAACACTTTTGGGATGAGTGGTGGTGATGAGGTGAGATTTCCAACATCCTGGCCTCACTAACTCTCTCTAAAATCTAGTAGAAAGCTTTCTTCCCTGGGCAGTAGAGGCAGTTACTCCAACAAAAGCAGGATCAGCTCTTTTTAATCCCCTTGATTTCAAAGAATGAGTAGGTGTCCCAATACTTTTGTCTATTCTCGACTATTGTAACTACATAATAATACTGCACTGCTGTCTACGTTAGAGATTCTTTCACTTGCAGGGATCAATTTCTGCAGACTGTGAAAGGCTTCAGGTGAGGATGTCAGTTTTAAAGATAAAGGAAGCCTAGAACTCTCTTTATAAAGGCCAAACTGCCAATGTCTGCGGAAGCAGCCAATATAGAGTCCTTGGCGTATTCTAGTTCTCTAAAGGTCTTGTTGGCAACTGACAGTGCTCTTCTTTGCACAGATTTGTTCAGCTCTTTCAGGTCTGTACATGGCCTAAGTGAGTGTACCCACTCTTCCCACATTTTTGTTTAACACTGTGTGAAGATCCTAGCCTCCTTTGCGCTCCCTTAGAGCTGGAAGTACCTCTCCAGCTGCATGTACGACTGGCATGTAAGGAGTTCAAGCACCATTGTATGCATAACCTTCTTCAGTCTTCCTCGGATTTGCTCTTCGGAAGATATGATGCCGTGATCTGCGTCATCTACATTTCTCAAGCTCTTCACGTACGAGTAATCTTCACATTTCAATTCATGGACACCTTTGAACAACTCCAGAGCACTGGAAGCTTTCAACCTGGAGATTGGTACCTTATTATCTTCCACTATGATGAATGGCATGTCTAGCCGTTCGCTCTTTATGCATGTCACAATGGTGGGCATGCTAAGTAGCTTCTTTGTTGAAGAGATTCAGTCGTTCCAACCCGGCCAATTCTGCATCCTAAAGTGTGTTGGGTTGTTTTCGCTTTAATCAGCCATAACATTAAAACCATATGTCTGATATTGTGTAGGTCCCCCTCGTGCAAACAGTCCAAACAGCTCTGTGTCCTCTAGCCTAGACTAACCATAGCAGCAGATCCTTTAAATTGTCCTCCAAAAGTCCTGTCCCACAAGTTGTGAGGTGGGACCTCCAAGAGCTTCCATAAGGCATTAGGCCTTAACACCCCACAAGACCTGATGCCTGGTGTTTTGGAGATGATGTCCTGGTGTTCTGACCCAGTCACTGTCTAGAACATCACAGCTTGGTTCTTGTCAAAGTGTCTCGGATTCTTACGCTGACTATTTTTCCTGCTTCAGCACCTCCATCACCTTCAAGAACTGACTGTGGCCTAACACCTGTGGCCTAATAGATCCTAGACCATGGCAGGAGCCACTGGAACCAGATCATCAGTGTTCTACACTTCACCTGCCAGTGGTTTTAATGTCATGGCTGATTGTACAAAAGATAAGATTGTGAAGATAAGACACCACGGACTAAAAGCTAACACTAGGCCGACTAAAGCAAGGACTAATGCCGTTATCCAGCATGCAGGAGTCTCTGGAGCAGCTAAAAGATGATGATAGCCAACCAAAGCAACCGCTGATGCTGTTTTCTCTGAAATGCTGGAGCCTCTGAAGCTACTGAAGCAGCTAAATGCTAATGCTAGGCCAACTGAAACAAGGACTGGTGCTGGTATCCAGTGCAAAAGGGGCCTTTGGAGCCTCTGGAGTGGCTGAAAGCTAACACTGGGCCGCTTAAAGGAAGGACCAATGCAGTTATCCAGCACTTGGGAGCCCCTGGAGCGGCTAAAAGCTAATATTAGCCAACCGAGGCAAGCGCTGATGATGTTATGCAGCACACAGGAGCCTCTGAATCTAATAACGGAACCGGAGTGGTTTTAATGTTATGGCTGATTGTATAATAAGACAAGATTGTGAAGATAAGACACCACGGACTGCTGGTATATTACCGAATTCATAGCAAACCAAAGCCTGTGGCCATAAACACTGCTTTCAGTGAGGTCCACAGTACTGTATAGATTTGCTCATGAATTTATTTCATATTTTTAAACATGAATGTGGTTATTAGCTTTGCTTGTGTGTCTCATGTGTCTATACTATGACATTTATATGTGTGTATATATATACAGAGGGAGAGAGAGCAGCAGAGCCTGACCACTGGTGCTAACCAGTATAAATCTTTAATTAAATAATTTGGAATTTATGCCTTTTTTATTGCATAGGGACTCTCCATAAATCACATATTTCTGTATTTTCAGACCCGAATGTCCTCTTGCATTAAGTATGCGACTTTAAGGCCTTGGACATAAATTCATCGCACACTTCGCCTTTCCCAGATGGCGTCCCAGATGGCCATTCGGGCTCTGGAATTTTAAAAGTGATGGCAGACCTCTAGCACCGATGCTAGCCCGGTTCATAATCTCTCATTAGGCCTCGATTGCATGTCATCACAACTCACTCTGAAACTGTGTTTCGCAGTTAAACCCAATATTCCAATATTAAACACTTTAAATCAATGGCGTGATCCCGTAGTCAATCATCCAGGGGAGCTGAGGTACTGTTACAGAGGATGGGAACGATCGATAAAGCCCAGAAAGCAGTCCGAAAGCATTTCTGTTGGCATGGCCAGTGGGTTAGGCGTGATAAACTACATGTCCAAATGTTTGTGGACACCCCTACCAGTGAATGCATTCGGCTACTTTAGGTTGCACCCGTTGCTGACACAGATGTGCAAATGCACACACGTACACAGCTTATTCCCTGTAGAGAAGTACTGCCAATAGAATAGGACTCTCTGGAGCAGATAAACATCATGAACCTATTGGCACCATGCTGCCTAATGTAGAGTTGAGGTTGGGGTCATGATCATCCAACATCCTCAAATCCTCACAGCAATGCTCCAGCTCCAAATTCTAATAGAAAGCCTTCTTCCCTGGATAGTAGAGAGACAGTTGCTCCAGCCAAACTCTTCAAACGGTAATGAACTCTTTTTAATGCCCTTGACGAATGAAAAATAATAAATGAGCAGGTGTCCCAATACTTTTGTCCATATAGTGAAAGTGTGAAGACTCTTTTAAAGGTTTAACAAGTCATTATAAAGGTTCTTTGCCTATTAAAAGGTTCTTCTGTGACATCACTAAAGGAATCCTTAGTAGCACCTTAACCTTAACAGTATATGTAAGAAAAAAAAAGTTTGTGGACACCTGCTCATCCAATGTTTTGTTGTCTAAATAAAGGATATTCAAAAGAAATGTGAAAAAAAGAATCTTTCCTTTGATTAATTAACAGAATTAACTGTGTGGATAAGAGTTTTCACCAGATTTTGGAACACTGCTGTGAGAGGCTGATTGCATTCTGCCTGACAAAAGCATCAGTGAGGTCAGATACTGATGTCGGATGCCTAGTTCTTCCACTCCAACTCATCTGAAAAGGGCTTCTAGAGAACCCTACAGCCTAATGCTTGGGGGGCTTTATACTCCTCTGACCGATGCTTGGCTTAGGACATGATGACCACAGTGTTCATGTATTGCTTCTCCAGAGCATCCCATTCTTTTCTATAGAGACTATTGTAGCGGTGATGCGGGCATGTGTAAAAACCAGCATAACAAGCCTCTTTCAGAGCACGTAAGGCATCACTGCATTGCAGCGGCTGCTATTTACCACTGGTTTCTTCTTCTGGCTCTTGTTTTTTAAAGGCTTACACTACAGCGTATCACTTCGCTTATTGTTGTGTTGATGCAACATGTTGTATTGCTGTGCAATCACTTGACACATTAAAAATGTGAATCATTATTTTTAGTGCAATTTAAAGTCATTGCTGTGTTACATTTCATTTCAGCATCCCTAAAGCCATTATTTTCGGATTGTGGTGTTTCTTACGTCCTTGTGTTTGCACCTTTTGTCTAGTTCTGCACCTTGTTTTGATGCTTGTTCATTGCCTTCTGTATTTCCACTACCCTCCATACACTAAATGTCCAAAAGTATCTATTGCAAACCATTGCATTCATTGGTGACACAGTGTTTCATCGTACACACTAGTAATCTCCATAGAATAGCATTGGCCAATAGACCAGGATGCTCTGACACTTCACTGCAAAGCATCAGATAGAAGGAAATAAAGCCCCCCATGCTTTGGGCAGAGGAGCTGCGTACTCTGGATTGGTGGAGCTCCATCCCGTACCATTAGGATCAGTTTAAGTGGCAGAAATGATCATCCAACATCAATACCTGACCTTACTGATGATCTCATGGTGTGATTGGTGTGGGTGGTGTGGTGCAACACTAAGCTGCCACACCATGTGGGAGACTCCGGGTGCTTATGCTGTGCTACACCAAAAGAGTCCTTGGGCAAGACCCCTACCACTACATTGGCCCACCTCTGTAATACCAGTAACCTTGACCTAAGTCGCTCTGGATAAGAGCATCAGCTAAATGCTGTAAATGTAAATCTCATCAGGCTAAATGCAGTCAAATCCTCACAGCAATGTTCCACAATCTACTGGAAAGCCTTCCATGAATAACAGAGTTTCTGCAGCACAGGCAAGACGCATTTCTGTTAAGAACCCTTTTCAGAAACATTGAAAGAACAGGTGTCCACAAACTTATGGCCATACGATGTGCCAGCAGTGTTGTTGCATCTTGAATTTTGAAGAACAGTCAGTTCTAGCTGATATATAAGAATCGGAGACACCAAACTGTGATGTTCTAGACGACCGGGTCATCAGGCAGGTCTTGTGGGGAGTTCCTGGCATGCAGCGGTCAGTAGTACCTACCAAAAGTTCTCCAAGGAAGGACAACCACTAAACTGGCGACAAGATCTCCTAACTTCTAAAGATGTCCATAGATTCAGACGTCTTGTGGAGTCCATGTCTGGACAGCTCAGAGCTGTTTTGGCGTCAGGGAGGGACAGCTTCAAAATATTAGGCAGGTGGTTTTAATGTTATGGCTGATTACTTAATAAGCTGGCTCAGTGTGCATTTGTGGAGCAGCTCTGGAACATTCTAAAAACTAGGTCAGACCACGGCCTTCTAAAATCCATAATCCATGACCCAAAGGAAGGGACTGACCTGAGGGTAGGACACAGACTCGACCCCCCTTTGGAAAGCCACAACTCTTATTACACCTGGATGCTGCTTTTCTGCCTGAGGGAAGCAGGCCGATGATGGTCCTCTGAAGGTGACAGCTCAGCCACCCGCTGCTAATGCCGTATACGCTCATTACAACGCACCGGGGCTGAGCTATTTCCCACCGAAACAGGCTAAACCCAGCACGACTGATGCCTCTCACAAGACGCCACTTCCTTAATCACAGGGACGGGGCAGTCGATGGCTAGACTGTGGTGGTCAGTGGCTGTAATGGGCTGCTAACGATGATTGAACAGACAGGGCAGATATAATGGGTTGGCCATTGATTGGGCGGGCTGAGAAACGTAGGCAGTCGCTGGTACATAGCAGAGGAATGATTTGTCTCATTTGAGCCCAGATAGCACCGTGTTCACTCTAGCTTGGCAAATAGTGCCTGAAATGTCATGGCATATGGTACAAATCGGATATCTGTCTAACTAAATGAGGAATAGAAAGGAAAGCAAATTAGCGATGGTGAATCCACGTGGACCATCATTACGGTGAGCAGGCAAACGGACTTGGCAACACTAGTGCGGTATGGAAAGTTGATCGGGGTCTGCATGTTTTTGCAGGCACCATAATGGACTCGGGCAAGAACCTGGCGATATGATGTGTATCACGATACAGAGGGTACCATTCAATATATATATATATATATATATATATATATATATATATATATATATATATATATATATATAAGATACCATAGCAACCACCTCCACTGTATTAAATGACTGTAATGTAAAGTAATGGTCATTTTCAACAGTACTGTCCTGGTACCATGGTGAGTATGCGAATGGACTTTGGCAACTCGAGTTTGGTTTGGAAGGTTGATCGGGGCCTGCATGTCCACTACCTATATTAGGGTGCATTATGGGATTGTTAAAAATCCCTTTAAAGTTTTCAGACACCACAACTAAATGGCAGAACCCCAAATAAGTGCACTATAGGGAGTTATGAAATAACTACATTTTAGAAGACATTTCTTTAGTGTAGGATACCTTAGTAACTGCCTAGCAACCACCTAGCAACCACTGAACAGCACCATTGCCACATTACTGTACACTGAACACTGGGTTGTAGAGTGGCCTTCCTGAAAGAAGCTGCATGCGAATCTTCAGACCAAACGAATTTGATGGATTATGGGTATTCCATGTCCATTCAGCGTACATCATTTGTACACTAGCTGGCGCTCTTATCCAGAGCAACTTACAAGGTTATTACAGAGAAGGGCCAGTGTAGTGTTAGGAGTCTTGCCCAAGGACTCTTATTGGCGTAGCGCAGCATAGTCACCCAGACCGGGAATTGAACCCCTGTCTCCCACATGGTGTGGTAGCTCACTGGTCGGTAGTGATGTTACCTGTAGCGCCACACCAACCATTTATACAAGGGTGCATTTTGGGATTGTTACAGTGCACTTAAAATTCGGACACCCCTACAAAATGGTGTGTTTTGTATAGCCTAGAAAACCATAGCAACTGCCTAGCAACCACATAGCAACACCCTAGCAGCCACTAAACAACACCCTTGCAACACATGGTGTGGTAACTCACTGACCGGTAGTGATGTTACCTGTTGCGCCACACCAACCATATACATGACAATGCATTATGGGATTGTTACAGTGCACTTAAAATTCGGACACCCCTACAAAATGCAAAGTGCATTTTTTTATAGCCTAGAAAACCATAGCAACTGCCTAGCAACACCCTAGCAGCCACTAAACAACACCATTGCAACACATGGTGTGGTAACTCACTGACCGGTAGTGATGTTACCTGTTGCGCCACACCAACCATTTATACAAGGGTGCATTATGGGATTGTTACAGTGCACTTAAAATTCGGACACCCCTACAAAATGGTGTGTTTTGTATAGCCTAGAAAACCATAGCAACTGCCTAGCAACCACATAGCAACACCCTAGCAGCCACTAAACAACACCATTGCAATACATGGTGTGGTAGCTCACTGGTCGGTAGTGATGTTAGCTGTAGCGCCACACCAACCATTTACATACATACAAGGGTGCATTATGGGATTGTTACAGTGCACTTAAAATTCGGACACCCCTACAAAATGGTGTGTTTTGTATAGCCTAGAAAACCATAGCAACTGCCTAGCAACCACATAGCAACACCCTAGCAGCCACTAAACAAAACACCATTGCAACACATAATACCACAATGCTTCGATATATCTGGATGTTTTCTTACACCTCAGCCTATAATGGATGTTGTCTGGATTTTTTTAAGCAGAAGCTTAACGCTGGAGCCGGACCAGCAATTTGTAGCCATTTCCTCTTAACATTTATGCCCTCTCTTTCCATAACTTTCAATCATTACCCCCGGACTGTGTGTGTGTGTGTGTGTGTGTGTGTGTGTATGAGCGCGAGTGTGTGTGAATGTGTTTCAGGTAAATGATCCTGGACACATCTTGTCTAAACATGGTTGGTTGCCCACACTCCTTGTTCGCTAATTGGCCAGGCAACACTTTCCTTGTCAGTTTGGCACCATCCTTCCGAGGCAAAGTTCATCCACGCTTGTTTTGTAGCCATATTTACAGTGTTTATTGCCCCCCTCCTCCACATCTACTCCGCTAAATTCTTGTCAGAGCCATCTCATTATCCTGTCCTGCCACAAAACACACAGTTTGAACCGTTTGCTGCTCTCGTTACGAAACCAGCGGACAATGGACAGACTCCGTCTTACATGCCATTGTGTCAGCACTAATTAGCCGATGCAGCTTATTGACAGCAGATTGTTATCCGAAGCAGACTGTTTAACGGAAACAGAGGCGCTAAAGTCACACCAGTTGTTCTCTTTCCGTGTCTCGCACTCTTACTTCCATGTCTGCTGAGCAAAAATCAGGCCCAACCCTCAAATTAAACAAAAAACTGCCACACGTTTAATTAAACAAGCGCTTTCAGCACAAACGGCAAACACCACGTTGTAATACTGAATCAATGTGTTGATTAAATAAACACTGTAAACAGCACGGTATAGTAAATGCTATGAGAATTTACATCTACATTTACATTGAAGGCATTTAGCAGATGCTCTTCTCCAGAAAGTGCTTTGCTATTTACCCAAAAATAACCTTAGGTAAAGGTGCACGTATTTGTCACTGTACAGTGTACAGCGAAATGTGTCCTCCGCATTTAACCCATCTGGTAGTGAACACACACTCACACGCACACATGTGTTAGGGGCAGTGAGTACACACACACACCCAGAGCGGTGGGCAGCCAACTCCAGCGCCCGGGGAGCAGAGAGGGTAAAGGGCCTTGCTCAAGGGCCCAACAGTGGCAGCTTGGTTGAGGCAGCTTAGCTAGGTTGAATAGACTAATAATTTAAAGACCCTCTAAGTTTAGACTCTACTAAACACAAGTCAGTAAGGAGACCACTCTACTATTCAGTACTCTCAGAAGAGGAGGGTCTTCAGTCTGGGACAGCGAGCGCTGGACACCCAGGAGAAGCTCGTTCCACCACTTTGCTGCAGGATAGTAAAAAGCCTGGATGCTTGTATTCCAGCCGTACTTGAAGCTGGAAGGGCTCTTGGTGCAGATCGGCTTTTGAGCATTTGAGCCAATCATATAAAGACCATAACATAGCATTGTACTATAATATAGATCTCCCTCATGCCTCCAAAACAGCTCCACTTGACCTCTGAAGGTGTCCTGTGGTATCTGGACACCTTTAGATGTTAGCAGCAGATCCTTTAGGTCCTGTAAGTTGTGAGGCAAGGCCTCTCCATGAGTATCAATGAGCACTTTGGTACCCATGACCTTGTTGCTGGTTCACCAGTTGTCCTTCCTTGGAGCACTTTTGGTAGGTACGGACCATTGCATAGCTAAAAAAAAAAACACCACAAGACCTGCCTCCTGCATTTTACACAGTATTTAATGAGCTCAACTCAGTATGGATTGTTGACCAAACTGAGACGCAACTCTGTCTCTACTGTCCAAGGAGGAAGAAAGCCTTCTAATAGATTTCGGAGAAGCATTTTTGTGAGAATTTGATTGCATTCAGTGACAAGAGCTTTAGTGAGGTCAAGATGTTGGATGATGATCACCACCTAACTCAGCCTGAAAGTTCTGGATGGAGCTCCACCATCCATCATTCCAGAGAACACAGTTCTTCCACTGCTCCACAGCTCAATGCTTGGGGGCTTTATACCCCTCTACTAGCCCACGCCTGGCATTATTAGGCAGCTTGGTGCCAATAGGTCCATGTTGATCTGCTCCAGAGATATCTGTGTCAGCAATAGGCGCAACGTAAAGTAGCCGAATGCAATCATTATTAGAAGAGTTGTCCACAAACTTATAGACATGAAGTGTATTATTCTCTATTATAAAAATGGTTCTTCTGTGGTACCGTGAGTGTAGTGCAGGTTGAGAGTGGGTCCACCACTCAAAACCACCCAACCTAGAGAAGCTCCTTGGTGAGAAGCTAACCACTGCTGAAGAGGTAAAGGAACAGAGGAGCTACAGTCTGTACCTTTTCAGTCTCTAAAGAGCTTTTTCCAGGTTGGGCCTTTTGTGTAAAAGGCAAACGGCAGTGTGAGACACAGAAAGTGAACAAGTGGTGTGACTTTAGCGCCTCTAATTCGGTTAGATTTTGTGCTTTTATTAACAGCCTGCTCTCTATAGCTGCAGCATCTAATCAGTTCTGTTGGGAACTAGAGGCGTGGGCCAGAGGGGTATATAAAGCCCCCCAGCATTGATCTGTAGAGCAGTGGAAGAACTGTGTTCCCTGGAATGATGGATGATGATGGTGCTCCATCCAGTACCTGGATCTGGGATGATGAGATCGGCTGGTGATCATCATCCAACATCCTGACCTCACCAACGCTCCTGTCGCAGAATGCAATCAAATCCTCACAGCAATGCTCCAGCTCCAAAATCTAGTAGATTTATATAGTAGAAGCCTTCTTCTTCCCTGGATAGTAGACACAGTTACTCAGCAAAAGCAGGACACACTCTTTTTAATACCCTTGATTTCAGAAGAAGCAGTGACTGACCCTGAGCAGGTGTCCCTATACTTTTGTCCATTTGTTTAGAAACTCCAAACAGTGATGTTTTGAGCTTCTGAGCCAGCCCTGCAGTTTTTAGAGCGCTGCTAGGCGCCGGGTTCGGAAGGTTAATGCGATTTCACTGCGTATAGAGGTAGTAACTCTGCAACACGCTCAGATGTCGCTTGCGTGACTCTTTTGGGAGAAGCTTCCAGAGCTGAAGGCCTCTGCTTTGGTATCTGCGCCTGCTTGGATTGAGGTCGTAAGGATTAGCATGTTTTTGCGTGTGTGGACGTGTGCGATGTACTGAATCTCTGAACCTGAAAGGAGAGTGTAAGCGGGCCGAGTGCGACCTGATGCGAATATTTTCACGATGTCTCGTGGCCCAGGCTTATCACCCGTGTGCATGCGCCCCTGCTGCCTGAGAAGCTTGTTAAAGACGTTCTCACAACTGTCCAATTCTGACCCATTTTAACAGCCCCGCTCACACACTGTAATTAGCCACTGCCGACCAAAGCTGGAATTTAATGAGGAATAATGAACCCGTGACTGTGGCGGCGGAAAGTAGCAGGACAAAATTCTCATCTCGGTACAGAGTCTTTGGAAATGCTCTCTATTCACTTGTTTGTGGCCTTGTTCTCTGCATGCTGTATGAGCACCTCCGCCAGTCAAATTCATTAGCTGATGCACTTCGTGTAGTTCAGAGCAGAAAATAGCTGGTTTGCCGTCGTTTCTTTTTTTTTTATCCAGTTTGTTATAGATTTTTTTCCTAAGATGTGGAAGAAGAGCCTGTGGTGATTTTTACAGGATGAGCAGCTTAATTTACTGTACAGTAAATACCTAATATTGTACAGGCAGCTGTGCAGTAATTGTACAGCTGTTAAAAATTGTGTATTTTAATATATACATAAATTGCACAGAATACATTAAATAAACAACAACATTCATAAAATATAGGTGAATTTCTATATATATAAAGTATATATATAAGTATATAATATATATGAAGTATATATAAGTAATGTCCATGAATGACATTTATTTTTCCATTTGAAATCCTTACTTCTAACTGTAATTTGCATAAATTACGTAGTAACATGGCTATATAATTTACAAACGTCACATACTAGTTTATATAAAATTATTTTAGTTTTTGTGTGATATAAATTACACTATTTCTGAAATAATTTTAGTGAAAAACTAGTAGTAATGTACAAAGTACTAATTGATTTATGTGAAATGTCACTTTTAACAATATAATCATATCAGTCACAATCAGTCACATATCACTTATAACTATAGAATTTACAATAATTATGTTTTATGTTAAATTAAGCTTTAGCTTATAAATGTATAAATTTGATTATGTACAGTGGGGGAAAAAAGTATTTAGTCAGTCACCAATTGTACAAGTTCTCCCACTTAAAAAGATGAGAGAGGCTGTAATTGACATCATAGGTAGACCTCAACTATGAGAGACAAAATGAGAAAAGAAAATCTGAAAATCACATTGTCTGATTTTTAAAGAATTTATTTGCAAATAATGGTGAAAAATAAGTATTTGGTCGCCTACAAACAAGCAAGATTTCTGGCCGTCACAGACCTGTAATTTCTTCTTTAAGAGGCTTCTCTGTCCTCCACTCATTACCCGTATTAATGGCACCTGTTTGAACTGGTTAACAGTATAAAAGACACCTGCCCACAACCTCAAACAGTCACACTCCAAACTCCACTATGGTGAAGACCAAAGAGCTGTCGAAGGACACCAGAAACAGAACTGTAGACCTGCACCAGTCTGGGAAGACTGAATCTGCAATAGGCAGCAGCTTGGTGTGAAGAAATCTACTGTGGGAGCAATAATCAGAAAATGGAAGACCTACAAGACCACTGCTAATCTCCCTCAATCAGGGGCTCCACGCAAGATCTCAGCCCGTGGGGTCAAAATGATCACAAGAACGGTGAGCAAAAATCCCAGAACCACACGGGGGGACCTAGTGAATGACCTGCAGAAAGCTGGGACCAACGTTACAAAGGCTACCGTCAGTAACACACTACGCCGCCAGGGACTCAGATCTTGCAGTGCCAGACGTGTTCCCCTGCTTTAGCCTGTACATATCCGGGCGCGTCTGAAGTTTGCTAGAGAGCATTTGGATGTTCCGGAAGAGTTTTGGGAGAATGTCCTATGGTCAGCTGAAACCAAAGTAGTTTCTACTGTTTGGTAAAAACACAACTCGCTGTGTTTGGAGGAGAGTGAATGCTGAGTTGCAGCCAAAGAACACCATACCAACTGTGAAGCATGGGGGTGGCAACATCATGCTTTGGGGCTGTTTCTCTGCAAAGGGACTAGGACGACTGGTCCGTGTACATGAAAGAATGAATAGGGCCATGTGTTGTGAGATTTTGAGTGCAAACCTCCTTCCATCAGCAAGGGCACTGAAGATGAAACGTGGCTGGGTCTTTCAGCATGACAATGATCCCAAGCACACTGCCAGGGCAACAAAGGAGTGGCTTCGTAAGAAGCATTTCAAGGTCCTGGAGTGGCCTAGCCAGTCTCCAGATCTCAACCCCATAGAAAACCTTTGGAGGGAGTTGAAAGTCTGTGTTGCCGCCGACAGCCCCAAAACATCACTGCTCTAGAGGAGATCTGCATGGAGGAATGGGCCAACATACCAGCAACGGTGTGTGCCAACCTTGTGAAGACTTACAGAAAACGTTTGACCTCTGTCATTGCCAACAAAGGATATATAACAAAGTATAAAGCTTGATATAATTTACACAAATTGCATAATTTAAGTGAAATATTAATTTCATTTTAAAATGACACACAAAAAACTTTTCTGCACAGAACTTGTATAAGAATGTACTTGTAACTAAATGATTCTCAGATATTATGGATAATTTAATGTGTGTATATATATATATATATATATATATATATATATATATATATATATATATCCTTAAAATTATTAAACTTTAAAATTACATACTAATTAAATAATAATTAACAATTAACTCATTATTTACATATTATGAATTTATAATGAAATGCATAACTACTATTTTGGCCGTTAAAAAGTTAGGGGTCTCAGGGACCCAACCTTGGCACTTTGCTGAGCCCGGGAAACTAACCCACAGCCCTCTCATCAATAGCCTGGTGCCACATCTGTCCCAATATCCAGCATGCAAAGAATTTACCGGGGGCATTACAGGTCATTAGTACTTAATCAATTTAATACTACGTACTTCATGAAGTCCAAAATACCCAAAGTTAATTAAACCACTCTGTACCTCAACAATATACCTCTATATTACCTAACACTTTAACAGCGTTCCGAGTACTGAGTGCCCTCAGGGCAGGGTGTGGGCGGCATGTCTATGTTGGTCATGATAAAACCCTCTATAAAAGAAGCTCCATGCTGCCCTTATTGTTGGATGCGCTGCGATTGCACTGATATTCCCATTGTTCTGGAAATCGTTACGATAGTATGAACATTTTTAATGAACTGCTAGTGCGGACCACCCTCCGAGATGGAAGGAGAGGGTGGAATATTTTTGGCTTGGACTCCACCCCCACCCCCCACCCCCCTGGCATGGTGAGTGTTGGAAGAAAGGGACGAGACAGGGTGGAGGTAGGTGCGACGTATGTTGAAGTTGGGCTGAAAACCAGGGTTATATAAGGGGCTTAGGCACAGACAGCATGGATCACGCCTGTACATCTCAACACTGCATGAAACGCCGGCTATTAACGAGGAGCTCAGAAGACAGAAGTCCGTGCTGTTGGCATTATAGGGTTAAGCGCATGTTTTCCATCAGATGTTGTATCCCTGTACTCCAGATGAGATCTGAAGTAATCTTCACTCCCAGTGCAGGGAGTTTTAGATCAGCAGTGAATAATTAATACATTTAAATGCATTAAAAAGCGAATGAGTCAAAAGCGCCTGGCGGTTCCTCATTCAGCAGAGCAGATGAGTTCTAAAGCTCTACGTTTTGCACCCTGAAATTAACTAAAGTATTGAGTGGGAAAGAAATAAAAATTTGACCAAAGTGAAAAGTTCCAGAGCATGCGGGGTGATTTTGCCTCGGGCAGGCCGCTCTCAAAGCAGCAGCACCATTACAGCACCGGTGGTGAGCCCACTTCAAGTTTGTTAAAACCCACATCTGCTGATGTTTTGGGGCGGCGTGATTTGTCATCAAGGCATTAATTACTGCGCCAGGCGAACCAGAAGAGACAAGTGGTTTTGAAGGCCCGGCCTTGCTATTAGAGCACTCAAACACATGCGTGAGGGCGAAGAAGAGGCCGCCGCCGCCGCCGCCGCTGCCACTGCTGGATCCACTCCCACGTTCGTTCCTGCTCTGTCTCTGAACTTTCCTGTATCAACACGTCTAACGCTGCAGAGCAAATGTTCTGCTTGGTGACCTAACAATAAAGGACTTCTCCAGATCTCTGTAGGAGTCTGTTAGTTAATTACAGGTAGACACTCTCACTGACCACTGACTTTATGTGTATTTGGGTTTATTCTAATGTAATATAGAGTTAATTACAGGTAGAGACTCTCACTGACCATTGACTTTATGTGTATTTGTAGCAATAACTTAGCAGTTCCATAGCAACCAACTAGCAACACTGTTGGAACCATCTAGTAATATTATAACACCCAAATATTATCTTAGCAACTGGTGGCTGTTACCATAGCAACCACCTGATACACCATAGCAACCTCCTAGCATCAACCTGGAATTCCAGAGTAACTGTTCAGCAACAACATAGCAACCATCTAGCAACACTGTGGGAACCACCTAGTAACAGTATAGCACCCATTTAGCAACCACTTAACAACACCATAAGCAACCACCTTATACACCATGGTAATCATTTAGCAACACCATAGCAACCTCCTAGCATCTACCTGCAAAACCAAAATAACTGTTCAGCAACAAAATAGCAACGCCATAGCAATAACTAAGCAGTTCCATAGCAACCAACTAGCAACACTGTTGGAACCATCTAGTAATATTATAACACCCAAATATTATCTAAGCAACACCTTAGCAACCACCTGATACACCATAGCAACCTCCTAGCATCAACCTGGAATTCCAGAGTAACTGTTCAGCAACAATATAGCAACCATCTTCCAACACTGTGGGAACCACCTAGTAACAGTATAGCACCCATTTAGCAACCACTTAACAACACCCACCTTATACACCATAGCAATCATTTAGCAACACCATAGCAACTTCCTAATGTCTCCCTGGGATACCAAAATAACTGTTCAGCAACAAAAGTAGTAAATACTAATAACAGTATAGCACCCATATATTACCTTAGCAACACCATAGCAACCTCCTAGCATCTACCTGGAATACCAGAGTGACTGTTCAGCAACAAAAGTAGTAAATACTAATAACAGTATAGCACCCATATATTACGTTAGCAACACCATAGCAACCTCCTAGCATCTACCTGGAATACCAGAGTGACTGTTCAGCAATAACATCGCAAAACCCTAGCAATAACCAAGCACTTCACTGTCAACCATCTAGCAACACCATAGCAACCTCCTAGCATCTACCTGGAATACCAGAGTGACTGTTCAGCAACAAAAGTAGTAAATACTAATAACAGTATAGCACCCATATATTACGTTAGCAACACCATAGCAACCTCCTAGCATCTACCTGGAATACCAGAGTGACTGTTCAGCAATAACATCGCAAAACCCTAGCAATAACCAAGCACTTCACTGTCAACCATCTAGCAACACCATAGCAACTATGTACCTAGCAACACACAGATGAGCACACGGTTTGAGCAAACCTAGCCAGTTTTCACAAATCAGACATTTATAGAAAAGCACAGCAACCCACCCAGCAGCCCACCCCCCAACAGAGGAAGAAGGGGTGGTGGGGGATGGAGGCTATTTCTCCTCTTCCACTCGCACCCTAGCCACCCTTCTAAATACAGAGCTCTGTGTTATAGGGGAGCTACGGCTTTTAGCGCAGAGGATGAAATGTTTGCACTGTGGAGTAACAGGGTGTATTAGCAGACCTGCCGTACTGCTGCAGCTCTGGGGAGGCCGAGCTAAGAGCTCACACACACAGTACGAGTCAATAGGGCCTCAGCGGCAACAGCACTGCTGACACCTTGGGGACTAACATGAGAATTACAAGTCAATATTCTTTCACTTCTAATCCTCTGGCCACTTTATCAGAAACGCCTCTCTTGTAGCTACACCTTGCTGGTGTCCAGTTAGACTGCAGTCCATCTGTTGGATATAATCCTCTAGGCCTTAATCGGTAGTCGGTTTCAGACCACAGAGCGGGTATTGAATCCACAACCCTGTGGTTAATAACCTGAGACACATAAGACACCATAGCAATGACATGGGATACCATAGAAACGATCTATCAGCTAGTTAACGACACCATAGCAATTACCTGGGATACCACCTAGCAAAAATATGGGAGCCACTTAGAATAACTGTATCACTCATCTAGCAACCACTTAGCAACACCATAGCAACTACCTGGCAATCACCTTGCAAATCCATAAGATCCCCCTAGCAACACTATAGTAAACACCTATAGTTGCAACTATCTAGCAACTATCTAGCAACACCATAGCCACAATATGGGACACCATAGCAACCACCCAGTCACTACTCAATAACAAACACCTAGCAACACAACAGCACCACCTAGCCATTCAATATAGTAATCATAGAAGCCAATTAGCAACTATCTAGCAACCCCATTGCAACCAACCTCTTAGCAACACAATAACAATAGCGTAGCAACCACCTAGCAATACCTTAGGAATCACTGAGCAACTCCATATCAAACACCTCGCCACACAATAGCAAGCACCTAGTAATACTATAGAGCCCATCTAGTTACCACTGAAGTTAGTGTTGCAACACCATAGCAACCACCTAATAATGCTGTAGCTCCCATCCATCAACCACATGACTTTGCAACACCAGAACCATTACCATAGGGACACCCTAACAACACATACACTAGCAATACATTAGCAACCACCTAGTAATACTATAGCGCCCATCTAGTTACCACTGGAGTTAGTGTTGCATCACCATAGCAACCACCTAATAATGCTGTAGCTCCCATCCATCAACCACATGACTTTGCAACACCAAAACCATTACCATAGGGACACCCTAACAACACATACACTAGCAATACATTAGCAACCACCTAGTAATACTATAAACCTAGTAATGCATCTAGTAACCACTGGATTTGGAGTTACAACACCATAGCAACCACCTAATAATGCTGTAGCTCCCATCCATCAACCACATGACTTTGCAACACCAGAACCATTACCATAGGGACACCCTAACAACACATACACTAGCAATACATTAGCAACCACCTAGTTATACTATAAACCTAGTAATGCATCTAGTAACCACTGGATTTGGAGTTACAACACCATAGCAACCACCTAATAATGCTGTAGCTCCCATCCATCAACCACATGACTTTGCAACACCAGAACCAGAACCATAGGGACACCCTAACAACACATACACTAGCAATACATTAGCAACCACCTAGTAATACTATAAACCTAGTAATGCATCTAGTAACCACTGGATTTGGAGTTACAACACCATAGCAACCACCTAATAATGCTGTAGCTCCCATCCATCAACCACATGACTTTGCAACACCAGAACCATTACCATAGGGACACCCTAACAACACATACACTAGCAATACATTAGCAACCACCTAGTAATACTATAAACCTAGTAATGCATCTAGTAACCACTGGATTTGGAGTTACAACACCATAGCAACCACCTAATAATGCTGTAGCTCCCATCCATCAACCACATGACTTTGCAACACCAGAACCAGAACCATAGGGACACCCTAACAACACATACACTAGCAATACATTAGCAACCACCTAGTTATACTATAAACCTAGTAATGCATCTAGTAACCACTGGATTTGGAGTTACAACACCATAGCAACCACCTAATAATGCTGTAGCTCCCATCCATCAACCACATGACTTTGCAACACCAGAACCAGAACCATAGGGACACCCTAACAACACATACACTAGCAATACATTAGCAACCACCTAGTTATACTATAAACCTAGTAATGCATCTAGTAACCACTGGATTTGGAGTTACAACACCATAGCAACCACCTAATAATGCTGTAGCTCCCATCCATCAACCACATGACTTTGCAACACCAGAACCATTACCATAGGGACACCCTAACAACACATACACTAGCAATACATTAGCAACCACCTAGTTATACTATAAACCTAGTAATGCATCTAGTAACCACTGGATTTGGAGTTACAACACCATAGCAACCACCTAATAATGCTGTAGCTCCCATCCATCAACCACATGACTTTGCAACACGAGAACCAGAACCATA
>NC_132879.1:3180401-3285401 GCF_030463535.1 Salminus brasiliensis
GCCTTAAATGTAAATGTAAATGTAACTGTGCCACCAGCAAACACAAGGAATTGGTGGAGTTGCACCCCTTCAAACAATGAAATAAAAAAGGCGGGAAAACCAAACAAAGAAGACACCAAGATGGCGTAGCTCAGAATTAGGACAGTTAGCACTAAAACAACTGAAGCAAAACAAATAGCTCTTAAAACAAAGGAACTGAGGTTCAACACCTCACTCAATTTCTTAAATGCTGTGACCACCAGGTGTGTCTGGTTGGCACTGATTACCACTTAGGGTCTCTGGGGATTGGAGTTCTCCTGGGTAACCGTGCCTCGCTGCCATCGCCCTCTGCTGGTAGGTGGCGAAACTGACCCCTTACACCAGGAATACAAGTACTAACTCACAGGACTAACAGTTACTAAATAAAGATTGGAATTCCATAGCGTGTTACATTTTTGTAATTAAATATAACATTTTTGTAACTTGTTAAATGTATGTAATTAGAAATATTGCAGTTATATACCTTTTATACATTTGTGTAATTATCTACTGGATTTCTGTAACTCACATTACATTAGTGAATTTACATATCGGAATTCCAAACTTGATACATTAAAGAATTTACGCATAAGAATTCCATAACTTGATACATTAAAGAATTTACATATCAGAATTCCACAACCTGATACATTAAAGAATTTATGCATCAGAATTCCACAACTTTATACATTAGTGAATGTACATTTTGGAATTCCATAACTTGATACATTAAAGAATTTACATATCAGAATTCCACAACCTGATACATTAAAGAATTTATGTGTCGGAATTCCAAACTTGATACATTAAAGAATTTACGCATCAGAATTCCACAACTTTATACATTAGTGAATGTACATTTTGGAATTCCCTAACTTGATACATTAAAGAATTTACATATCAGAATTCCACAACCTGATACATTAAAGAATTTACGTATCGGAATTCCACATCTTGATACATTAAAGAATTTACATATCAGAATTCCACAACCTGATACATTAAAGAATTTATGTATCGGAATTTCACAACTTGATTCATTAAAGAATTTACATATCGGAACTTCACAACTTGATACATTAAAGAATATACATATCGGAATTCCAAACTTGATACATTTAAGAATTTACATATCGGAATTCCAAACTTGATACATTAAAGAATTTATGCATCAGAATTCCCTAACTTGATACATTAAAGAATTTACATATCAGAATTCCGCAACCTGATACATTAAAGAATTTACGTATCGGAATTCCACATCTTGATACATTAAAGAATTTACATATCGGAATTCCACATCTTGATACATTAAAGAATTTACATATCGGAATTCCAAACTTGATACATTAAAGAATTTATGCATCAGAATTCCACAACTTGATACATTAAAGAATTTACATATTGGAATTCCACAACTTTATACATTAGTGAATGTACATTTTGGAATTCCATAACTTGATACATTAAAGAATTTACATATTGGAATTCCATAACTTGATACATTAAAGATTTTACATATCAGAATTCCACAACTTGATACATTAAAAAATTTACATATCAGAATTCCACAACTTGAATGAACATGATTTTTTGCAATTGCATTTCTGTAACTTGTGTAATTTACAAATACTGCAGTTATATTCCTTGTTAAATTAGTGAATTTACATACTGGAATTTAATAACTTCTTACATGTTTGTAATTTCAGAAAGCCATCTTTTGACATTACTGTAATTACTTACCAGATTTCCACAGCTTGTTACATTTATGTAATTACACATTGCAATTATATACCTTGTAACTTGTGTAATTACATCAGAAGTCCACAACATTCCACAACATACTACATTTGTGTAGTTTTCAGGATTCCATTACTTGTTGGAATTTTAATGTGTAGTTACACAAATGTAACAACGCTGTATCTAACAGACCTCATTACCATTTTCTCAACGTCATAGCTACTCTTTATTCAGCAGTTAGTTACAGTATGATAGCACTGCACTGCCAGAAATGATCCTGTAGGTATTAGAAAAAGACAGAGGGGGGGATGTGTCATTATTAGCCATTTTTACCACAGCACTGGAGAAGTTGCCTGGCTCACACAGCTGTAAAACACAGCGGACAGCGGGGACTTTTCCACATGATTTAATGTAACTTCTGCCTCGTTTTGTCGTTGGGATGAAAACAGCTTTGGACTGCTTGCCACTGGCCAAAACAACAGCACTAAAGACTATAACTGGGTCTGTGGCAGTGAACAGGGTGTCATGCAGGCCAGGTGTTGTGTAATGTTCAGCACAGTCCACCTACACAGCACCTCCGCCAGCTGCAGCGACCTTTCCGCCTTTTGTCTTGGAGGAACCACTTTGCTTGCTATTCTTGGACACTTGGGGCTGAGGGGGAGCTGTCTTTCACAGCACCTTTCCGAGTTCCTCACTCGCCTGGACCTTACCGCATCCCTGGAGTAATCAGATTTCCTAGCACCTCATCTAGGGTGGATCTGAGGATACGCTTACACACAAAGAAAGCCCAGTGGAAAGAGGAGCAAACCAGTAACTGGAGAGTCACTGTGTTCAGTCCCAGGCCGGCAAATTGTGGGGTTGCTATGACCAGAAATATAATTATATATATATATATATATATATATATATATATATATATATATAATTTTGCATTTAATTCCTTTGTTTTTGAGGAAACTTAAATTTCATTTTCTTTTCAAATAGATTGGTCAAAGGTTCTTCAGCAAAGGCAAAGGTTCTACATAGAACATTACAGCATGGAGAACCATTTGAATGCTTAAATGTATGCAATATATCGGAATTCCACAGCTTGATACATTAAAGAATTTACATATCAGAATTCCATAACTTGATAGATTACAGAATTTACATATCGGAATTCCACAACTTGATACGTAACAGAATTTGCATATCAGAATTCCATAACTGGATAGATTACAGAATTTACATATCGGAATTCCACAACTTGATACGTAACAGAATTTGCATATCAGAATTCCATAACTTGATAGATTACAGAATTTGCATATCGGAATTCCATAACTTGATAGATTACAGAATTTATATATCGGAATTCCACAACTTGATACATTACAGAATTTACATATCGGAATTCCATAACTTGATACATTACAGAATTTACATTTTGGAATTCCATAACTTGATACATTACAGAATTTATATATCGGAATTCCATAACTTGGTAGATCACAGAATTTACATATTGGAATTCCATAACTTCATACATTAAAGAATTTATATATCGGAATTCCATAACTTGGTAGATCACAGAATTTACATATCAGAATTCCATAACTTGATACATTAAAGAATTTACATATTGGACACGTTTCCTCCAATACATGCAAAGCCAGCCACCGCCAAACCCAGCTGAGCACCCAGAGATAGCACAGCCGGTTGTGCTCTATCAGACTCTGGCTACTGATGGCAAAGCGGCATGACTCAAGTCGCAACCCCTGGGCCCTAGTCATAGAGGGTTAGACTGCTGAGCCACTCGGAGCCCCCTATTTTCAGAACTTAACCATATGGGAGTCATTTCTTCATGTTTTTAAACCCTTTACTCATATGGACGAACTGTTTTGCTGCATTAACCGGGTTTACCAGAGTCTGAGCTTCACTACAGCAGTGGAATGTATAATTATAATAGTATATTGATGGGTTTCTGAGGATGAGTTTCTGAATGTCCATTGGTCAGTTTCGCACAGACCCATAGACGGACACAAGTATCCACCAATTACAGATGAGAGGCAGATGACAGATCCACAAATCCACCAGTTCCACATGCCGAGATGCAGAGATGAGTATCCTGACCTGTCTTTATAGCCTTGTAGCCTTGTAGACTTCAGAGGTTTAAGATAATTTGAGCATTTAATAATAGTAAATGATTTTCAGTACTATACAGAACCCTTTAGAACCCTTTATGTAATTATAAAGTACATTGACTTCAAGTAAAATCATTAAACTATGGTAGAAAAACACAACTTTAACTATAAACACATATACAAAAGTATTGGGACACCCCCACATTACACCTACAGGAGCTTTTATGACCTCCCGTTCTAAACCCATAGGCATCAATATGGGGTCGGTCCCCCTTTGCTCTAACAGCTACAGCAGGTCTGGAGCTCTGCAGTTATTGAGTCAGCAGAGCCATTATCAGCCATAACATTAAAACCACCTGCCCAATATTGCTTAGGTCCCCCTTCTGCCACCAAAACAGGTCTAACTCGTTAAGTCATGGACTCCACAAGACCTCTCCACAAGATGTCTTGTGGTATCTGGACCCCTTGAGACATTAGCAGTCCTGAAAGTTTAGCATCACCGAGCCTTGGACCCTGGTTCACCAGCTGTCTGGGCAGCACTTTTGGTAGGTACTGACCACTGCATACCAGAAAAACACCCAACCAGATCCGATGCCTGATGTTCTGGAGATGTTTGGTTCTTGTCAAAGTGTCTCAGATTCTTACGCTTGTCCATTATTCCTGCTTCAACACCTCCAGCTAGAACACCTTCAAGAACTGACTGTTCGCTTGCTGAGGAATAGATCCCAGACCTTGACTGGAGCCACTGGAACCAGATCATCAGTGTTAATCACTTCACCTGTCAGTGTAATGGCTGATTGGTGTATATAAACAATGTCATGCTGGCAGTCTCATTATTTTTGCCCATTTAAAAATGACTGAGCGCGGGTAGGAGTGCCACAGCACAGCAATTTAACTTTAACACATTAAATTCAATAATTCAACTCACTGGCTAATTATCATGCCCTTGATAGTATGAGTGAGATCTATTATTGCCTGCCTGAACCACAGGGATAATCAAACTTTTAACAGGAAATGTGAGCCTCAAATTCAATTACAGGAGCTCCAGCCAAGTTGGGCTTTTGACATATTAATACTGAGGATAGGAACGAAGAAGAAATCAGCCTTATAACTCCTTATAACAACCTTATGGGCTTATTAGTGGTCATTAATTAGGTTATAAACACCATATAACTCATTTGTAAGGCACTATAACACGTAGATAATGAGATCAACAGTGACCAGCTGCTCTCCAAACAGCGACCCACGTTCCTCCATACTGTTAAAGCTCAGATGTTGCTGGTTCCTGATCTTACTGTGGGTCAGTGTCCTACCGGTCAGTTTTAGCAGAGCCTGACTACAGTTGAACCTATTAAGCCTCCATTAGCATATGAACAGAAGTGCCAATTAATGAAGTACAAATACTTAGTTACTTTACTTAAGTAGAAATGTTGGTTATCTAAACTTTACTGGAGTAATTCTTTATTTTTTTAGACTTTTTACTTCTACTTCTTACATTTTCACCCAATTATCTGAACTTTTTACTCCTTACATTTTAAAAACAGCCTCGTTCCTCCTATTTCAGTCCCGTTAGTTTTCATTCTGGCTTTAAATATAATATAAAAACCCTATACACATAAATCTCTCCATCCAGAATTTGTATAAATCTGACTGTGATTGGATGAGAAGTATAAACAGACACCATTCTGACTCCCTATTGGTTTATAAGAGATCCATCACACCTGCACACGTCCCGTCACTCTCCAGCGAGCTCACAGCAGACGTCTGTAGTCTAGTATGAAGACTGTGTCCGTGGCTCAGAGACGTCTGAGACTCAAGAGACCTGCAGTGAAACGTCCCGACTGAGCCCCACATTTACATTCCAATAAAGCTTATTGATCACACGCCTCTGAAGTTTGACTTTCTGCAGCTTTACAAAACTTCTAGACAACGACTCCTCATATTTTCCTCCATGAAGCTCATGTTGATGCTCAGTAGAGCACAGAGACGCTCCTTTAATAGAGCTGATATTACTGAAATGCTTCATTTTCAATGGGCAGATCTGCAGCTGAAACAGGAGCCTAGTGCAGCCCAAAATTTTTAACATCAACATTTTAATAGATCATTTTCAATAGATCAACCAGTACTTTTACACTTTTACTGGAGTAAAAAGCTTCAGTTGATACTTCAGCTTCTATAGAAGTCTTTTAAACCCTCGTATCTCCACTCACTTCTACCTGAGGAATAGATGTCGACCTTAGCATATGACGAGACTACACTCACAGTCTGGGCTCTGAGCAGTATTGTGGAGCTCCACCTTTTTAGCAGTGTTGATCTACATGCCTGAACATGCTTAGCTTTTACAGTAAGAGCCTTTCTGGTGTTTATAAGCGTTAATAACTTATTAATAAATGAACATTTCTGCATCTGAGATGAAGAAACGTCAAACAGGAGGAAATGAGAAGGTCACATGAAAGACTGATCCTGATCGAAGTTCAACAGCAAAAACCTTTAGTGAAATACACTATATGTCCAAATATTTGTGGACACCCCTTTCAATGAATGCATTCAGCTACTTTAAGTTACACCCATTTCTGACACAGATGTGCAAATGCACACACACAGCTTGTCTAGGCCTTGTAGAGAAGTACTGCCAATAGAATAGGACTCTCTGGAGTAGATTATGAACATTATGAACCTATTGGCATCATGCTGCTGCCTAATGCCAGGTGTGGGCTAGAGGGGTATATAAAGCCCCCCAGCATTGAGCTGTGGAGCAGTGGAAGAACTGTGTTCTCTGGAATGATGGATGGTGGTGGAGCTCCATCCAGTACTTTTGGGATGAGTTGGGGAGTTGGGGATGATGAGGTGGGATGTTGATCATCCAATATCCTGACTTCATTAACACTCTTGTCTCTGAATGCAATCAAATCCTCACAGCAATGCTCCAGCTCCAAAATCTAGTAAAAAGCCTTCTTCTCTGGACAGTAGAGACAGTTACTCCAACAACTACATCAGTACAACTCTTAACTCTTTTAAATACCTTTGCAGGTGTCCCAATACTTTTGTCCATGTAATGTATCTGCTGAACTATCTCTGACTGAAGATCTGAGCTTTAACAGCAGAGACAAATGTGGGTCACTGTTTGGTAAGCGACAGCTCATGTCTGTCCTTTATATTTGTGAAGTAACTGCTGATCAATGATTTAAGGGGTTTATGGCATAATTTATAACCATTAATAAACAAATACTAAAGCATTTATACGCTTATAAACCTTTATAAGGCTGTTATTACAGGCTGTTGGTACCCGAATGAGTATACAGTGGAATTGCAGACAGGTAAAAGCACATGTCTGTTCAGTTGTGAAGTGTGACAGAAAATATGAATTATTTATTATAGTTTTAGTACAGAGAGAAATCCTCAATTTTAATAACCCAGCCATTACGTCCAATACATCCACAAGGATGCCTTAGGGTCTATTTTCGGGCTCACTGAGGAATTCAAGATGCAAATATTTTCTTTCGTTTTCTGAAACTCTGCTTTGATATGATTCATTTGATTTATTTATTTGAAAAGTATTATGTCTATGGTTTACTTGTGATTAAAAACAGCTCTAATTAATGACAGTATCACTAGTGATGCCATGATCTGATTCAATATGTGTACATCATTTAATTAATCACTTAAAAGCCGTAATGTCCCGCCGGCAGCCGAAAGTGTTATAACATTTACATTTACGGCATTTAGCTGACGCCCTTATCCAGAGTGACTTACTAGGTTAGTCGTATTACAGAGGAGGGCCAATGTAGTGTTTGGAGTCTTGCCCAAGGACTCTTATTGGTGTAGCGCAGCATAGCCACCCAGACTGGGAATCGAACCCTGGTCTCCCACATGGTGTAATAGCTCAGTGGTGTTATCTGTTGCACCACCCCAACGCCACACCAACCATAAAAAACTTCTGTTACCAGAGAAGAGCCTCTCCTGTTAGTACAGAAGTCCTTGTAGTTACTGAGTAATATGCCTTATACTCCAAAAATGAAAGTGCTACATAAGGTTATTTGATTGATGCCATAGAAGAACCACTTTTGAAAAATTTATATGAACACTATATGAACGCCTGAATATATCAATACTATATTAATGCTTGAATATATGAACACTATATTAATGACTGAATATATGAACACTATATTAATGCTTGAATATATGAACGCCTGAATTTATAAGCACTATATGAACACCTGAATAAATCAATACTATATAAACACCTGAATCTGAGCAATATGTGAGCACCTGAATATATGAACAATATATGAACACCTGAATATATCAATACTATATGAACACCTGAATTTATGAGCAATATATAAACGCCTGAATATATGAACACTATATTAATGCTTGAATATATGAACGCCCGAATTTATAAGCACTATATGAACACCTGAATAAATCAATACTATATAAACACCTGAATCTATGAGCAATATGTGAGCACCTGAATATATGAACAATATATGAACACCTGGATAAATGAGCAATATATGAACGCCTGAATATATCAATACTATATGAACACCTGAATTTATGAGCAATATATAAACGCCTGAATATATGAACACTATATTAATGCTTGAATATATGAACGCCCGAATTTATAAGCACTATATGAACGCCTGAATAAATCAATACTATATAAACACCTGAATCTATGAGCAATATGTGAGCACCTGAATATATGAACAATATATGAACACCTGGATAAATGAGCAATATATGAACGCCTGAATATATCAATACTATATGAACACCTGAATTTATGAGCAATATATAAACGCCTGAATATATGAACACTATATTAATGCTTGAATATATGAACACTATATTAATACTTGAATATATGACCACTATATTAATGCTTGAATATATGAACGCCTGAATATATGAACACTATATTAATGCTTGAATATATGAACACTATATTAATACTTGAATATATGACCACTATATTAATGCTTGAATACATGAACGCCTGAATATATGAACACTATATTAATGCTTGAATTTATGAACACTATATTAATGCTTGAATATATGAACGCCTGAATATATGAACACTATATTAATACTTGAATATATGACCACTATATTAATGCTTGAATATATGAACACCTGAATATATGAACACTATATTAATGCTTGAATATATGAACACTATATTAATGCTTGAATATATGAACACTATATTAATGCTTGAATATATGAACGCCTGAATATATGAACATTATATGAACGCCTGAATATATGAACACTATATGAACACCTGAATATATCAATACTATATGAACACCTGAATTTATGAGCAATATGTGAACACTTGGATAAATGAGCAATATATGAACGCCTGAATATATCAATACTATATGAACACCTGAATATATGAACACTATATTAATGCTTGAATATATGAACACTATATTAATGCTTGAATATATCAATACTATATGAACACCTGAATATATGAACACTATATGAACGCCTGAATTTATGAGCAATATATGAACACCTGAATGTATGAACATTATATGAACGCCTGAATATATGAACACTATATTAATGCTTGAATATATGAACGTCTGAATTTATGAACACTATATTAATGCTTGAATATATGAACACTATATTAATGCTTGAATATATGAACACCTGAATATATGAACACTATATGAACGCCTGAATATATGAACACTATATTAATGCTTGAATATATGAACGCCTGAATTTATAAACACTATATGAACGCCTGAATTTATGAATACTATATGAACACCTGAATTTATGAGCAATATATGAACGCCTGAATATATGAACACTATATTAATGCTTGAATATATGAACACTATATTAATGCTTGAATATATGAACGCCTGAATTTATGAACACTATATTAATGCTTGAATATATGAACGCCTGAATTTATGAACACTATATGAACGCCTGAATTTATGAACACTATATGAACGCCTGAATTTATGAACGCTATATGAACACCTGATTATATGAATACCTGAATATATGAACGCTATATGAACACCTGAATATATGAATACCTGAATATATGAACGCTATATGAACACCTGAATATATGAGCAATATATGAACGCCTGAATTTATGAACACTACATTGACGCCTGAATAAATGAGCAATATATGAACACCTGAATATATGAGCACTATATGAACACCTGGATATATGAACACTATATGAACACCTGGATAAATGAACAATATATGAATGCCTGAATATATATGTTATAAGTAAATAAACTGGAATTAAGCCCCACCAGTTTAGACAGAAGTCCCTGTAGTTACTGAGTAATAGGCCTTACACTCCTAAAATGAAGGTGCTACAAAAGGTAATTTGAGCAATGCCATAGAAGAACCACTTTTTGTGAGAAGTGACAATTTTTTGGGGTCTTTAAAGGTTCTTCACACTCACATGACATGATTTCTTCAATGGCATCACTTAAAGAACCGTTATTAGCCCCTTTATTTTTAAGAGTTTCAGTCTGAAGTCCAAGCTGAAGTCCAACGATTCCAGCTTACGAGAAGTATAAAAGAAGAGATGCTGGAGGATTTCCCACTAAAAGGAGTTACAATCCAATTTCTAATCAGGCAAAGTCCAAATTAAGTGGTGGCAGTCCTAAGGGCACGTCTGGATTACACACTGTGGGAAATGTTCATTTCATTAAATTCCTAATTAGGTACGTACAGTATGATGTATACATGGGACATATGGGATGCATGAAGGCATCATTTATAATGTATAGGCTTGTAGAAGTACTGTACAGTATGGTAGGATGATAGATTGCACAGATATGGATGGTAGCTTGTTTTACTTACAGTGTAATTTCTATACGCTGCACTTTTATACCTTCGTAAAGTACAGTGTTGATTCCGGCCTAGGCTGATCTTACACCAATTAGGTAGGAACCGACATGCAAGGGATAGGGCCACAAGTTGGTCTACTACGCCATCTAGTGCTGATCAAACTCACCAACACATGCACAAACATTATGTTGGTGCCCCTCCTGCCGCCAATACAGCTCTGACCTGTGGAGGCGCGGACTCCACAAGACCTCAGAAGCTGGTATCTGAGGTATCTGGCACCAAGACTAACGTTAGCAGCAGTTCCTTTAAGTCCTGTAAGTTATGAAGGCATCAATGAGCCATGACTCAGGTTCTCTCTCCTTGAGCTGAGCACTTTTGCTAGCTACAAACCACTGCATACTGGGAACACCCCATGAGGCCTGATGTTCTGGAGATGTTCTGACCCAGTCATCGTCTAGAACCTCACAGTTTTTTCCTGCTTGAACACCTGCATCACCTTCAAGAACTGACTGGAACCAGATCATCAGTGTTATGGGCAGTGCTGGCAGTGGTTTTAATGTTTTGGCCCAAACAGATGTATGTGTTGAAGGTGTTTGTAGAATACCCTGATTAATCTAAACCACCCAGAAGCTCATCAGGAGTTGTGATCGGTCGGGATGCTCACAGCACCCAGTAAACACTCAGCAGTTTTGCTGGAGGAAGGTAGCAGACAGCTGGGAATATTTGGGAACATGTTTATTGAAGGCACTGCTAGTCACTGTAGCGATGCGAGGTTGCTGAAGATGAGGTAGATGATCCTCTTAGGTGACTCTGATTTTTGGCCACAGAGTGTTCTTGAAGTTCTTGAAGTGACTGTCCTAAAAGTGGACACTGCCGTCCCCAAACTATTGCTTTAGAAAACACCTTTTCACAACTTTTCTAAACAGTACGGCTGATTTCTTTAACACATGATACAAAATACTGGTCATTTTTTGCCTTTATGAAAAAAATAAAACACAAAATAAATTGAAACAGAACAAAGTAGACAGTGTGTTGTTATATCCTGCACCTACAGAACTGTTCAAAAGTTCAGAATCAGTGTTTTTAAAAATACGTATACATAATATATATATATATATATATATATATATATATATATATATATATATATATATATATTATAACATTAAATTGACTATATTGTTGACATCATGCAAAGAACTCTGGGACCAATAGAAATGCTCCAAAATGACTTATTTTAAATATATATAATAATCTATATAATCTTTATAATTAAATCTTTTAAGATGGTATTTTCCTTCTCCTGTAAAGTTGCTGTTTTAAAGATACTTTTTTCTTTATTTTATTGCATAACAGTGATGATATGTTGTTGTTTTTTTGTTGTTTTTTTTTTATTTTTATCCAATCTTTAACCCATTTTCTATCCAATTTGGATGGCCAATTTCCCAAACCGTGCTTCCCCCCCACCCCCCAATCGCTCACGATGCCCCCGACACCACTGAGGGCAAACCAACACGCAGTCAAGCCTCTCATTTTCTGAACTGTCGTCGATGGAACATTACCAGGCAACCAACGAAGCGATGTGGGGTAAGAGCGCCATGAGGACCTACCCGATCTGGAGAGAGCAAGGCCAATTGTGCTCTCTCTGGGCCTCGGCTGCCGATGGCAAGCAGGATGACCGGGACTCGAACCAGCGATCCTCTGATCATAGTGACAGGGCCTTGATCACCCCCCCATGATCACCCCCCCCATGATAAATTTTTATTCATCAATTGTTATTCAGAAGTTTCTTGTTGTCGTTGAGTCACTGAAGCAATGAGTAACATGTGTAAAGGTTCCTTTTGGTGATTTCTTTATAATATTTAGAAATTTGTTATATATATTTATAATTTATTATACATATATATTAGTTATAGTCAAAATTATATTTAAAATTATAGTTAAGAGTCTTGTATACAGCACAATTCTGGGCACCCCCGGTCAAACGGTTACAAATTGTGTCGATTTTTTTAAGTGTAAATAAGTGATAATTTATTTCTATTTATTTACTAAAATATAAATATTAGAAAACAAAGTAAATAAAATAAAAAGCAACACATTTATTGTGATATTAATGGTGCACTTTTTTAATGCAATCTATTAAGTTATATAAGCTATATCTGTAGAGACTTATTATAATACTTATATTCTTACACAATACACATAATTTGATTGGGGTGCCCAAACATCTTATTCATAATTGGTAGAAATAATAAATAAATGTTTTCAAACTTTTGAACAGTTGTCTGGAAGCCAAGTCTCGTCTCTGCAGTCAGAGCCGAGACAAGATCTGCCTCAGGAGAGGATAAAACTCACACTGCCTTCAAGCCTTCAAGTCTTCATTGGTCTGTTCGTCTTCGAGGATATGCTGCTGTCTTTCCGTTATCGCTGCTTTAGAGCTTCAGAGCTTTAAAGGTTTGGTACAGTCGGCCGATGACATCGAGAAACAGCAGACAAATTCCATACAGGTCCGTAGTCAGCTCCCAAAGCACGGTACTCCAAGACAAGATGATGATTACACACTCAGTCCGGGTTGTTGTTCTACCTGCAATGTGCAAGATGTGCACTACATGTCCAAAAGTATCCAGACACCCCTTCTAGGAACTTACTTTAGATACAATACAGCCAGGTGCACTGATTGCATATTTAATCTCCATACTTTTTAGAGATGTCCTACAAGGGTTCTTTAAGAGTTCTTTAGTGATTATATACAGAAGGTGAGAAGTTTGAAAGCTTGGTTCTTTGCCTCTTATTTATGGTGCTAAAATACCTTTTAAAAAGAGTCCCATATAGTACTGAAGAGTTTTACTAGACAGTCTTATATAGAGAGAGTGTGGGGTTCTTTATTTTAGGTCATTGCTACATTTTTAATAGTGTAAACCTACAGCCTATCTATCATTTTATTTAGCTGTTTTGATAATAAAAAACAGCTGCACTGTAAACAAGGTTCAGCCTCAATGTGCTTCAAATAACGGTTAAATTGAAATATTTGTTTTGTTTGTTTTTTTAAAATATGAAATAAAATAAAATATATATAAAAAAGTGTGAAAAGAACTGAAGTGTTTGTAAATGGGCTAAAATGGCCTGTCACAATCGTCCGGCTGGTGTTTACAAATGCATATTTCATATCTAAAGTCCTGTCAACACGTATCCAGAAAGTTAAAAAAAATTGCAAATGGCCTACCATCCTCAATAACACTGTGTCATATAAGGGGAAAAAAACTCTCCAGGGTGGGGATTTTTAAGAACTCAGCTTGTCGTTGCATTTAGGTCTGTTTTGGCCGTTATGCTGCTTCTTGAGGAATGTTCCCATTCTTGTATAGATGGAGAGATTTTCAGAAAGCCACTGGGACCTGAGTGAAAAACCTATGCTTTCAGAAATATCTGGATACAAGAGGACAAGGCCTAAGCGAAAATGGCACTAAAACACTAAACATAATTACACTAAAAAGTCTATTTTTCTTACCTGATCAATCACTAGCAACTCTAAAAGAACACCAGAATGGAATTTAGTAAAGAAGTCTCTACTGTAAAGCCTTCCCAGAAGAGTACAAACACCCTGTTGATCAGAAGATCAGGTGTCTGGATACTTTTGGACATGCTGGGTCAATTCCCCAGAGCCAGATATAAGCCTAAAAAAGGGGCATCACCTTGCTGTTTACTCCAAAATCATGTCCAGGAAACTGGCCCAAACTGTCTCTGTAGCTGTTGGACATTTTTTGTGGCACTGTAATTCTCTCTGTGGCGAACAAACCTGGCTCGAGGGATTGTGCAAGGCGAGCAAAAAAGTGTGCATTTTTAATTCTAATAAGCTCTAAAACACAGCCATCCTCAGGACAGCAGCAGTCTGTGGAGTAGAAGGGCAGTAAGTGCAGTGAACGCACTGGGCAGCAGGGTGGCACCGTGGTTGTACTGCAGCCCGGAGGAGACACAGGTGGGCTGGACTGTCGTCCTCAGGGTGGAATGGCTGGAGAGCTTCTGAAGCTGGAAGTTGTGCGATAAAGCGCTGAATCTGTCTGGGCCGTACGGCACCGAGACGGTCTCGGTGAGCGGCTCGTGTCCCGGGTGGGTCACCTGCAAAAACAGAGGTGTTTGGGATGTAAAGGCAGACACACACTTTGTGATTTTTCAGTGTGAAATTAGTGCTGTTATGATGCTTATGATAATTTGGTGCTTGGTGTACGATACCACTGACCGATAAGCAACCTACAGTCCAACTGTAAGGTCCAAGGGGCGGGGCAACAGGCAGATAATCAAACTCAGCGGCAGAACCAATGAAAATCTACTGTTCATCTGTGGAGGCGGGGCAACAGGCAGAGCATCAAACTCAGCAGCAGAACCAATGAAAATCTACTGTTCATCTGTGGGGGCGGTGCAACAGGCAGATGATCAAACTCAGCAGCAGAACCAATGAAAATCTACTGTTCATTTGTGGGGGCGGGGCAACAGGCAGATAATCAAACTCAGCGGCAGAACCAATGAAAATCTACTGTTCATCTGTGGAGGCGGGGCAACAGGCAGATAATCAAACTCAGTGCCTGAACCAATGAAAATCTTCTGTTCATCTGTGGAGGCGGGGCAACAGGCAGATAATCAAACTCAGCAGCAGAACCAATGAAAATCTTCTGTTCATCTGTGGGGGCGGGGCAACAGGCAGATAATCAAACTCAGCAGAAGAACCAATGAAAATCTTCTGTTCATCTGTGGGGGCGGGGCAACAGGCAGATAATCAAACTCAGCAGCAGAACCAATGAAAATCTTCTGTTCATCTGTGGAGGCGGGGCAACAGGCAGATAATCAAACTCAGTGGCTGAACCAATGAAAATCTACTGTTCATCTGTGGGGGCGGGGCAACAGGCAGATAATCAAACTCAGCAGCAGAACCAATGAAAATCTTCTGTTCATCTGTGGGGGCGGGGCAACAGGCAGATAATCAAACTCAGCAGAAGAACCAATGAAAATCTACTGTTCATCTGTGGAGGCGGGGCAACAGCTCAATGCTGGGGGGCCTTATACCCCTCTAGCCCACGCCTGGCATTAGGCAGCATGGTGCTAATAGATTCATCTAGCTTTATCTGCTCCAGAGAGTCCTAATCTAATGGCAGTACTTCTCTACAGGGACTGGACAAGCTGTGAGTGTGTGTGTGTGTGTGTGTGTGTGTGCATTTGCACATCTGTGTCAGCAATGGGTGCAACTTAAAGTAGATGAACGCATTCATTAGAAGGGGTGTCCACAAACATTTGGACATATCATGTATACCACTATATACTATAACAGCTGGACCAGTCAGTGTATGCGTGTCTGGGTGGGGTGTAGGGGGGCTCTTATTAAGAGAACGTTGATGTTGGCTGGTGGTCTTTTCCAGACGCAAACAGGGAGGTAATGTCCTGATTCTGGTCCCATTCATTCCTCTGTGGCTTAAAGCTGCTATTTCAGTTTTAGCCCCCTGCAGCCGCGCTCACTTAAACAGCCCATAATTCACCCATGACCCCTTTCTGCAGTCTGTCTGGGTGGCTTTAGCTCAGGGCAAACATCTGCCAGAGAGCAAACTGAAAAGAGGAAAGATGGCCTGTGTTGTTCCCTGTACTTTCACTCACTGGCCACTTTATTAGAAACACCTACAGTGTACTTTCACTCACTGGCCACTTTATTAGAAACACCTACAGTGTACTTTCACTCACTGGCCACTTTATTAGAAACACCTACAGTGTGCTTTCACTCACTGGCCACTTTATTAGAAACACCTACAGTGTACTTTCACTCACTGGCCACTTTATTAGAAACACCTACAGTATGCTTTCACTCACTGGCCACTTTATTAGAAACACCTACAGTGTACTTTCACTCACTGGCCACTTTATTAGAAACACCTACAGTGTGCTTTCACTCACTGGCCACTTTATTAGAAACACCTACAGTGTACTTTCACTCACTGGCCACTTTACTGGAAACACCTACCTTGTACTTCCACTCTTGGTCACTTTATCAGAAACACCAACCTATTCACTGGCCACTTTATAAGAAACATCTGTTTTGTACCTCCACTCCTGGACACTTTATTAGAAATACCTAACCAGTCCAATCACTCACTGGCCACTTTATTAGAAACAGCTACAGTGTACGTTCACTCACTGGCCACTTTATTAGAAACACCTACACAGTGCTCTCACTTAATGGCCACTTTATAAGAAACACCTACCTATTCGCTGGCCACTTTATTAGAAACATCTGTTTTGTACCTCCACTCCTGGACACTTTATTAGAAACACCTACCCAGTGCTCTTACTTACTGGCCACTTTATTGGAAACACCTACCGTGTACATTTACTCACTGGCCACTTCATAAGAAACACCTACCATGTACATTCACTCACTGGCCACTTTATTAGAAACATCTGTTTTGTACCTCCACTCCTGGACACTTTATTAGAAACACCTAACCAGTCCAATCACTCACTGGACACTTTATTAGAAACACCTAACCAGTCCAATCACTCACTGGCCACTTTATTAGAAACACCTACCTTGTGCTTCCACTCTTGGCCACTTTATTGGAAACACCCACAGTGTACTTCCACTCACTGGCCACTTTATTAGAAACACCTACCTTGTGCTTCCACTCACTGGCCACTTTATTAGAAACACCTACCTTGTGCTTCCACTCTCTGACCACTTTATTAAAACCACCAATCCATTAACAGGCCAGTTTATTGGAAACACCTACACTGTATTTTCAGTTTCTGAAAAAACTCGCCAGTGAAATTCAATTTTCCCCAGCAGGGGGCGCCCTCTCACCGTGATGGTGTAGTTCCCAGGCAGCAGCAGTCTGAAGTACTCCCCGTTACGGTCCGTCATGAATGGACAAAGGTTTCTCCTCCCCTGTACCTCCACTGAGGCGTTCTGCACGGGACTCCCATTCGAGTCCAGCACTTGACCTTTCAAACCTGTGGGAAATCAGACAGAGACGCTCAGGTTTCCTCTCCAGCACTGCAGGTGTCCCCGCTGAAGGACAAGCGGACACGCAGGAGGAAGGTGGGGGGCTCTAACCTGCAGAAATTACCCCCCTGACGTCATCCCCTAATTTGCATAATTGTCCATTTGCTTGTATTTGATAAATATGTTAGAACTACAAATGAACTCTCAATACATTTTGGCCTTTATAATAGGCCGTCACTGACCACTTTATTAGAAACCACAACCTCGTGCTTCCACTCACTGGCCACTTTATTAGAAACCACAACCTCGTGCTTCCACTCACTGGCCACTTTATTAGAAACCCCTACCTTGTGCTTCCCCTCACTGGCCACTTTATTAGAAACCCCGACCTCGTGCTTCCACTCACTGGCCACTTTATTAGAAACACCTACCTTGTGCTTCCCTTCACTGGCCACTTTATTAGAAACCCCTACCTTGTGCTTCCACTCACTGGCCACTTTATTAGAAACCCCTACCTTGTGCTTCCACTCACTGGCCACTTTATTAGAAACCCTTACCTTGTGCTTCCACTCACTGGCCACTTTTTTAGAAACCCCTACTTTGTGCTTCCCCTCACTGGCCACTTTATTAGAAACCACAACCTCGTGCTTCCCCTCACTGGCCACTTTATTAGAAACCCCGACCTCGTGCTTCCACTCACTGGCCACTTTATTAGAAACACCTACCTTGTGCTTCCACTCACTGGCCACTTTATTAGAAACCCCGACCTCGTGCTTCCACTCACTGGCCACTTTATTAGAAACACCTACCTTGTGCTTCCCTTCACTGGCCACTTTATTAGAAACCCCTACCTTGTGCTTCCACTCACTGGCCACTTTATTAGAAACCCCTACCTTGTGCTTCCACTCACTGGCCACTTTATTAGAAACACCTACCTTGTGCTTCCCTTCACTGGCCACTTTATTAGAAACCCCTACCTTGTGCTTCCACTCACTGGCCACTTTATTAGAAACACCTACCTTGTGCTTCCACTCACTGGCCACTTTATTAGAAACCCTTACCTTGTGCTTCCACTCACTGGCCACTTTTTTAGAAACCCCTACTTTGTGCTTCCCCTCACTGGCCACTTTATTAGAAACCACAACCTCGTGCTTTCCCTCACTGGCCACTTTATTAGAAACCACAACCTCGTGCTTCCCCTCACTGGCCACTTTATTAGAAACCCCGACCTCGTGCTTCCACTCACTGGCCACTTTATTAGAAACACCTACCTTGTGCTTCCCCTCACTGGCCACTTTATTAGAAACCCCTACCTTGTGCTTTTACTTAATGGCCACTTTATTAGAAACCCCTACCTTGTGCTTTTACTTACTGGCCACTTTATTAGAAACCCCTACCTTGTGCTTTCAATCACTGGCCACTTTATTAGAAATCCCTACCTTCACCTTCCACTCACTGGCCACTTTATTAGAAACCCCTAACTTGTGCTTCCACTCACTGACCACTTTATTAGAAACCCCTACCTTGTGCTTTTACTTACTGGCCACTTTATTAGAAACCTTGTACTGCCATTCATTGGCCACTTTATTAGAAACATCTACCTTGTGCTTCCACTAACTGGCCACTTTATTAGAAACCCCTACCTTGTGCTTCCACTCCTGTGCCAGCCAACATGGCTCAAGAGCAGCATATACCTGCCCAAAGAGAGCATAGCCAATTGTGCTCTCTTTCGGACTCTTTGGTCACTGATGGCAAAGCAGCATGCCTCTGGATTTGAACTCACGACTCCCGGGCCACAGTGGCAGCACATTAGACTACTGAGCCCAGAGTCCTCATTTTTAAAGTCAATCTGACAAGCAAATGTCTTCGGATATTTGATTAGATCACCATGTGTGACTCTTTGTATGATACCGTAGTAGCACTGCTTTTGGTTCCCTGAGGAAATAGTAAGGATGTCCTGATCTGATCCAGTGGCTGGAGATCAGGTCCGATTCAGGCATACTGTAATGGATCGGGTACTGGCTATTTTAATCCTAATCCAGTTTTAAGTCTTTGTTTTAACCACAGTGTTCAGAGCGCCATCTGCTGTCCTCAAGGCGCCATTAATAGACATTATCCCCAGCCGGCTGCAGCAGCAGCAGCAGTGCGGACGTTCTCAGAAGGTAAATAAAGGAGTTGAGGTTCTGCAGTGTGGAGCTATTTTACAGTGGAACCTACACTGAAAAACAGACCATAATATCCAACCCTTTATATTATAAATCTCTCACTGAAACGCTCTGTTTTACCAGCGGGAGAACCGCTCTGTTTTTAAACCAGCACTGAAGAACCCATTCAGAACCGAGTGGAGGCTAATGCTAATGCTAACCCCCACATATATACGCTCATATATAACCTCAACCACACACAGCACTTTCACCCACTATAAACCAGCTATTACACACCAACAGACCAATAGACAACTACAGATATCACACACTCATACACACAGGAAGTGATTAGACTGCAGTGTTGTGAAGGAGCTGGGGGCTGATTGGTCAGGGAGGAGAGTCAGACTGGATTATGAGATATTAAACACTCTAAAACAGTGATCTCGACTAAACGTCCCTAGAATGAAGAGCCCTTTAACACTGTTCTAGAGCCTCTATGTAAGGTTCTTTGAACCAGTGGTCTCCAACCCTGGTCCTGGAGGAGTTGGGAGGGTGTGTCAAAGCAGGGGATACACAAAAATGTGCAGAGCAGTGGGCCTCCAAGACCAGGGATGATGGAAGCCACTGCTGGAAACCTAAGAGGGCTCTTTAGTCCCCCTCAAATAACCCTCTACAGCACCTTCTTTAAGAGTGTAGACCGCCCCTGGTACAATGAGTTGTGGAGGGTAAATGATTATGTCATGGCGTTGTGTTGGGCTGAACAGGACTTTGGGCTTTCAGACTAGTTCCACTCAGCCTGAATCAGTGACCATGTTACTGAACTTTCTGAACCTTTAACAGGAAGAAAACTTTCTTAAGCCTCATTTAGGATAGGATATGTGGGGCCTACGTGGCGTCTACGGCGTCTAGACCCTCCGTCTGAACACTGCAGGAGTGTAACGCAGGAGAGTTCAGCATTCTTTCGTTTAGAGCTTTCAGACTATAAAAATAACCATCCGGTTTTTCACACCAGTCCACTTCAGTCCTAGAGAAAGAACATTTTAAGCTCTGGTGGTCCACGTCAAAGGGTTCTTTGAGCAATGCCATGGAACAGAGGTCTTCAAACCTGGACCTTGAATCCAGTTTCCAGGCCTGGATTTGGTAGGTGTGACACTTAAATCCAGTCCAAGAAATGACGTCCAGGGCCATAGAACCAGAGCCATGACGAACCAGATACAAGGTGTAAAGAACCTTCGCTTGATGTAGGTTAAATGTTCCTCATAATTTAAAGGTTCTTCACACTCATGCATCTTTATTACAAAGATTGTTCTTTGGTTCTTTATGGAACTGATTTTCAGTACTAATAGCGCCCCCTGGTGAATCATCATTAGCCTACTAAATGTGAGTGAATGTCACACTGGAAAATATTGGCTTGAAAATATCGTCTTAATATATATACATATATATTAGAGTTAGCCGCTGGTTCGAATCCTGCTCATGCTGCTAGCCATCGGCAGCCAAGGCCTGAGAGAGCACAATTGGCCTTGCTTTTTCCAGGGTGGGTAGATGGCACTTTTTCCACAGTGTGGTGCTCAGTGCGGTACTGGCCACCACTGGCCACCTCTGACATCTGGTACATGGCACTTTCCTCCAGGCGTGTTGGTTGTCCGGTTGTCCAGTTTTAAAAAGAGCTGGCTGCACACGTGTTGAAGGGGCGTCTGTTGATCTTTACCCTGACTAGTGTTGTGAGCATTGCATGCGATAGTGGGAGAATATGCACAGGCTGGGTAATTGACGATCCAAATTGGGGAGAAAAAGGGTAAAAATTATGTATATATATATTTATTTATTTATTTTTTATATATAAATAGCCCTACACAGGTTCACTCATCAGACCTACACACAGGTGGAGAGTTTGTCCAGGAGGAAAGTAATCCGAGAAAGAAACATCATGCTCTTTTCTTTTTTGCTCCAGATATTGAGCTGTGAGCTTGGAGACTGTGCTGGGGTCAGCTTTCAGGGTTGGTGTGTTCGTTTTAGGTGTGGACTGAGGTGTCATGTTGACAGTCAGGCTTTGTCTGGATGACTATCACCTCGCAGCTGGTCACAGATATGCTCATTAATTGTCGATGATATGGGGCTGGCTTTGCAGCAGTGTATTAATGCTACAGTAATGATACAACAGGTTGGACGGACTCTGACTAACCAGTTAATACTGAGCTGTAATTATATATATATAAGTATATATAACTCCTTTGGGGCTCGTACAGATACGGTTCAGAGGGAGTTACTGAAAAATAATAGTCTGAAGTCTGAACCCAGGTTGATGCTTTTGTCCAGTCATCATCACCCATGTGGGCTGGGTCTCCCGATAACTGACATATGGTTTGTAGAGGGATGTTAGGGCTGGCCCAAAGAAGACCACAACATATAAAAGGGAAAATCACACATTAATAAATATAGATACATATGGATGCATGTTTTTAAGGCTATCAAAAGTTAGATGTCTAGGGCGAATAAGGACCACCACTCCTGATCTGAGGACATCTAGGGTCTTCAGGTTCTGCAGCAGAGACCATAGAGAAAGAAAACACAGCCTCTTCAACAGAGATTAAAATTAAGGTGGTCAGATGGTCAATATTTCAACGATCCAAGCTATACCCTGAGAGCCGAGATCGACATCTCTCCTGGGAGTCTACTCTGGATCTCATCAAGCATAGCACTACTTGTCCCTGCTAGCCACACCTATTCCACTAGCAGCCAAGAGAGGACACACACATGGTCTTAGCCTGATGTTGCCTTTCGCAGACAAAATGAATGAACAGATACAACTGGTTCCACTCAATGACTGTAGAGAACCCGAAATCTGTGGTTCCATCAATGTCCGTTCTGCAGAAATAAAGCCAAAACTGTCCACCATGTTGTCAAATTTGCAGCCAGAATCTGCGCAGTAAAAAACAGGTGGTGCCAGACTCGCCTACTTATTTGGTAGGCCCCCTGCCCCCTGCCCCCTTCTTCCAGATCAAGCCTCCGTGTCTCAGACCGCCTTCACTGAGCTTTCAGTGCAGAAGCAAAGCGGATTTCCCCATGGATTCCCAGTTTGTCCGATAAGTGGACGCTTCAACAGTAAATGTAATGAGCAGAAAGGACACCATGCAGGTCCTGCTGACGAATGGTCTCTTCCAGCCAAGGCCTTCTTACGATATGCCAATACCACAGTAATTGATAAAAGAGAGATAGAGGTTGGCCAGAACAAGCACCTGGAGATGGAAAGACAGTTTAGAGGAGAAAAAGTTGGTGGATAATGGGGATGGGTGGAGCTACACATGATACTACAACCAATACCTTTGGTTGCTACAGTTTTAAGAGATGTTTCCAATAAACTGCCAACATTACAGCACCTCCCTCTGGTAAAACAGAGCGTTTCTGCGATAGCTTAATTTAGTTTCAAATATTATGGTCTGTTTTCATGTTCCACTGTAAAATAGCTCCACACTGCAGACTCTAAACTCTTTCATTTACCTTCTGAGAACATCCACACTGCTGCCAGCTGTGATATCCGTTAATGGTACCTTGAGGACACCAGATGGCGCTCTGAACACTGTGGTTAGAACAAAAACTTGGAACTGGATTAAATAAACTGATATCCTTTTTTGATGTTTATTTGACATATTTACTTTCATCTATATCTTTAATTTATGCGTATTATGTTATTGTATTGTGTCATGTGAGCAGGCGTGTATCAGAGCATGTAGTTGTACTGTGTATGTATGTGTATGTACGTGGCGAATAACCTTGATCAAGCAAGTGTGCATGGATGAAAATGTCCCAAACAACCCATTCCTTCCTCATGTTGAAGTAAAAGGAAATGTCCTTGTAGTTAGTTAATGTAGTTAGAATATGTGTGTGTTTGTGTGTGTGTACCTAGATGAACTTGCTGCATGTAGGCCAGCAGTGCAGGCCGGTTGGCCTCCCACAGGCCCGGCAGTTCACTTTCCGGAGGGAACTTACAGCAGGACAGTTCCAGCGTGATCTCCAAGCACTGACCCCACACATAATTATAGTCCTGCATCCCCCCTGAGAGAGAAAGAGAGAGTGAGAGAGTTTGACTGATTGCCTTTCTGCTCCATGACTCCCCATAAACATTCCCACCGTATTCAAAAGAGCAATTTCCGTCCAATCGATCCGTTTTTAATGTCAATCTATTATATCCAAACATTTACTTTCCTTTACAGACTATTGTAATGTTACACAACCCAGTGCATGTAGCTACAGCACTGCAGAGACGATACTGTATATAAGAGAGAGAGTTTTTCACTGTAGACCAGTCCAGGTCCCATTATAACAGATGCAGGTAACATAAATACGGGAAAAGGACAGTAATTGAGATCTCAGGTGTTAGTCTGAAGAACAAGAGCTTGGTTCCAGGTTTCTGCTGGATGCCCCCTTATACGTATGCGTATATGAATGTGTGTTTATATACTGTCTTAAAATTAGTATATCTATTCATTTGTCTGTCCATCTACTGTGGTGGGGTGACTGTGTCCTTTTTTCAGAGGCAACGTTTGCCACCACCCATGGCAGGCGACTGCTTGGGGCCCCAGGCTAGTGGGGGCGGGGGCCCTGAGGACTGACAAACTGCAAAGCTTGCAATGCCATTAGGAGAAACCTGACCTCTCTAAGGTGGCCCCACCTCACAGGGTATGTAATATGCTAAATATGGTAATTTCACAAGCGGTGTCCTACCCGGAAACCTTGTCGTTGGATTTCCAAGGTATTCTGGGAATTGTAGTGGTTTAGGGGTATTGCTATGGCGCGATGGTACAAATCACATATGCTGTGGCAACTGAAGCCCCTCCTCCTCCTCTTCCACCTTTCTAATCTCTCTCCCTTTTTCTTTAACTTCTCACCTTTGGATTTGAAAATAAACTTTAATAAATAAACTTTCCCTGAAATTCTGGCTTAAACATCTTCTTTTAGATAATAATGATCAAATACAATGTTAAAACACTAAATAAAGCTAGTCCAGCTCCAGCTGTGGGGGAGAGACACTTAAATAACATAGCTTAGCATTAGCATTAGCATCACATCACATCACATCCTGCTGGACGTGAATACCTAAAAATTAGATGCAAAGTTTGGCCAATTGTATGTTTTTCCATTAATCAATAGGGGGGGGGGGGTTATTTTGTGTAGAACTTCAACAACAGCGCTAGTTACTTGGAATTTCGTGGTTCTGGATGGAGTTGAATAGAGTTTCATCTTGTTCAGAGAAGCTAAACACATTGCTGTCGAGAAAGACGATATGACAGCTGTACAAATCGGCAGGATTTTCCAGGTACTGTGGTTTGGTCTAGATAGTTAAATTAACTAGTAAAGAGGTGTCTACATTCCTTATTAAGATAAGATAATCCTTTATTAGTCCCTCAGTGTCACAGCAGAAAGGGATAGCAAGCAGATAGGGATAGCGTTATTGTTGTGGTGAACCCATTCCCTCACATTTGAAATGGTACATGGTTCCAGTCTCTACAACACCACCTAATGGCCACTTTAGCTAATAGCAAGAGGGTATTATGATGTACATGGTGAGAGTATCAACATGGACTTATCTAGTGTGCCAGTAATGCACAAATCTACCCGCCTTTACTTCCACTGCGCACCCAGCGCTCCTGCGACCTTCGCTGCAAGGCTACACTGCTGTCATCAGTGATGTAGAGACTGGGACCATGTACCTTTTGAAATGTAAACGGTGAGGGATGTGGTTTACTACAACGGATAGAACCATCAACCACCTTCCAAAGAATGTGGCCAATTGTTTAAAAATAAAACTCCACCCAAACGTTCATACTTCTGCTCTTACTATTTTGTGGAGAGGAAACCAACACCACAACATCCTTACCCAGAGAAATGGCTTGGTTACGACCACTTCACCAGAGCTTCACAACAGAGTCATTTCAACAGGGTCATTTTTACACCACCCAAATGTTTGTGGAGGAAAAGCCAACACCACAACATCCTTACCCAGAGAAATGTCTCAGTTATGAAGCTCTGGTGCAGTGGACACCTTACATGTCCACTTCACCAGAGCTTCACCAGAGCTTCGCAGCAGAGTCGTTTCTCAGAGTCGTTTCAACTGAGTCGTTTTTACACCACCCAAACGTTTGTGGAGGAAAAACCAACACCACAACATCCTTACCCAGAGAAACGGCCTGGTTATGAAGCTCTGGTGCAGTGGACACCTTACATGTCCACTTCACCAGAGCTTCACCAGAGCTTCACAGCAGAGTCATTTCTCAGGGTAAGGATGCTGTGGTGTTGTTTTTCCTCCACAAACGTGGGTGGATGCTTTCAATTTAGCACCTTCAACCACAGGGCCTTCAACCATAGGTCCATAGGTACTCAATTTAGTGCCTTCAACCATAGGTCCTCTTCTTTGGATATCGTTCCCCAGAAAACTCACAAATCTTTGTGTTGTGCTGGAAAGGAAGTTAAATAGTCTGTTGGCTTGCATGTTTAGCTTAGCATAGTGAGCCACATTATCATCAGTGTTCACAGCAGTAGCTGTTGTCAGACTGCATTCGCGTTGAATCCCCCATGGTCTGAGTGGAAATTTTACACAAAAGCAAAATAAACGAACTAATAAAAAAGGGTGTGGCCAAATAAGGTGGATATTCTCATTATGTAAAAATCTACATAGCCATAGCAACACATAATCTGTATTGGAACATATAACATTGTCCATATCAGCGCAAACCCATCCAAGTGGACCTCAGGAAAGTGTAGGATATGGGCCCTTTCACATCTTTAGCATTATCTTCATGTACCTTCAAGAGGATACCAGCTGTAGCCATTGGTGATGCCGTCAGTGAAGTCTTTGGAGTCGTAGCAGATGTCTCCTTTGTGCATGCTGCTGTGGCTGAGGGAGTAAGTCTTGGCTAGGTGGATGAAGACATCATTATCCGGGCTGACGCTGGAGCTCCCCTGCAGCTCACTGCCTGGATGAGGTCCAGCATGAGTGTACCACATAACATTAGGGCAACATTAGTATAAACAGGCATACCGGTTTAGCAGAAACTTCCCTCATCCAGTTCTAGAGGTCTTCAACATGACTCATTAACTGACAAAGCATTCCGTCTTTCTTGACAGTAAGGAAATTCAGTCACGCTTTGATGGTAAATTTGAGATCTGCCAGATACACTATATGGACAAAAGTATTGGGACACCTGCTTATTCACAGTTTCTTCTGAAATCAAGAGTATTAAAAAAAAGAGTCTATCCTGCTTTTGTTGGGAGGAAGAAGGCTTCTGCTAGATTTTGGAGGAGCATTGCTGGGAGGATTTGATTGTATTCAGTGTCACCACCGGAGCACCCACCATCATTCCAGAGAACACAGTTCTTCCACTGCTCAACAGCTCAATGCTGGAGGGCCGTACACCCCTCCAGTCCTATTCTATTGATAGTACTTCTTTACAGGAAGTAGGCTAGCTGTGTTTATGCATCTGTGTCATGAATGGGTGCCACATAAAGTAGCTGAATGCATTCATCAGAAAGGGTGTCCACAAACATTTGGACATATAGCGTATCTGTGTTTATGTGTGTGTAACTAACCTCTATTGCTGTTGTCGTAAGGATAGCTGGCCACCACTGCTCCTCCATGGAGGTTCGCGGAGAGGACGAAGGTTTCTTTCTTCAGCCACTCCATCACGGCCACCACCTCCTTCTCCCTCAGTTGCCCGTTGCCACTTGAAAAAGCATCCGGAAAGTTCCGGTTCAGGTCCACTCCGTTCTTATTGAACCTGTGAGGATAAGGCAATCAAATATTAATGGGGCCAAATAAACCACCAGCCTGCTCCCTTAGTTCGCTATGATGCTATGCTATGTAGCAAGTATTGTTAAGTCCAAATATTTATGGACACCTCTTCTAATGAATGCATTCAGCTACTTTAAGTTGCACCCATTGCTGACACAGATGTGCAAATGCACACACACAGCTTGTCTAGTCCCTGTAAAGAAGTACTGCCAATAGAATAGGACTCTCTGGAGCAGATAAACATCATGAACCTGTCGCCACCATGCTGCCTAATACCAAGTGTGGGCTAGAGGGGTATATAAAGCCCCCCAAGCAGCATTGAGCTGTGGAGCAGTGGAAGAACTGTGTTCTCTGGATTGATGGTGGTGGAGCTCCATCTAATATTTTTGGGATGAGTTAGGAGTTGAGGATGAGGTTGGAATTATCTAACATCCTGACCTCACAAATGCTCTTGTTGGTGAATGCAATCAAATCCTCACAGCAATATTCCAACAAACTCTATTAATAAAGCCTTTCCTAGACAGTAGAGACAGGTACTCCAACAAAAGCAGGGTACCCTTGGTATAAATACCCTTGGTTTCAGAAGAAGCCATGAATGAATGTGCAGGTGTCCCAATACTTTTGTCCATATAGTAGTGTTTACATGCAAATTCTCACTATAATAACACAGGACAGTCTGAGACAGTTGGAGGAAGAATGTGACATTTCCTGGTTATGCTTCATAGCCTAGCCTGGAGGCCCAATCCCTTTCCACTGGAACACCAGCCTGTCCACATTTTGACATAATCGAGCTCCAAGCACACCTGAAGCAAGTAAGCAAGGCCTGTGGAATGCTAATTACACATAAGTGTGTTATGAGCTGCAACAGAACAAACATGTGGACAGCTGGAGGTGACGGAAGTCAAAATACCGCTGGAGCTGGATTACATTCACCAGATCAGATTGTCCAATGTAGACTTAAATATTACCACCATTCTCATCAGACTGTGTAAATACACCCACTCTAGATTCATACTGGATTAAGTACCAGTCTATAGTTATTTTCGTCAGATTGTAAAAATACATCCACTCTAGACTCATACTGGATTAAGAATCAATGTATAGTTATTACCATCAGACTGTAAAATACACCCACTCTAGATTCATACTGGATTAGGAATCAGTCAATAGTTATTACCGTCAAACATTCACTCTAGATTCATACTGGATTAAGAATCAGTGTGTAGTTATTATTATCAGACTGTGTAAATACAAACACTCTAGATTCATACTGGATTAAGAATTGATCTGTAGTTATTTTTAATCAGATTGTAAAAAATACATCCACTCTAGATTCATACAGGATTAAGAATCAGTCTAAAGTTATTACCATCACAAATCCACTCTAGATTCATACTGGATTAAGAATCAATCAATGGTTATTTTCATCAGATTGTAAAAATACATCCACTCTAGACTCATACTGGATAAAGAATCTCTCTACAGTTATTACCATCAGACTGTACAAATACACCCACTCTAGATTCATACTGGATTAAGAATCAGTCAATAGTTATTACCATCAAACATCCACTCTAGATTCATACTGGATTAAGAATCGATCTATAGTTATTACCATCAGACTGTACAAATACACCCACTCTAGATTCATACTGGATTAAGAATCAGTCTATAGTTATTATCATCAGACATCCACTCTAGATTCATACTGGATTAAGAATTGATCTGTAGTTATTTTTTAATCAGATTGTAAAAAATACATCCACTCTAGATTCATACTGGATTAAGAATCGGTCTATAGTTATTACCATCAGAAATCCACTCTAGATTCATACTGGATTAAGAATCGGTCTATAGTTATTATCATCAGACATCCACTCTAGATTCATACTGGATTAAGAATTGATCTGTAGTTATTTTTTAATCAGATTGTAAAAAATACATCCACTCTAGATTCATACTGGATTAAGAATCAGTCTAAAGTTTTTTTCGTTAGACTATAAAAATACACCCACTCTAGATTCATACTGGATAAAGAATCTCTCTATAGTTATTACCATCAGACTGTACAAATACACCCACTCTAGATTCATACTGGATTAGGAATCAGTCAATAGTTATCATCAGACATCCACTCTAGATTCATACTGGATTAAGAATAAGTCAAGAGTTATTTTCGTCAGATTGTAAACATACACCCACTCTGGATTCATACTGGATTAGGGATCAGTCTATAGTTATTACTGCCAGACTGTAAAAGCACTACTCACACTGAATCAAACAATTCATGCTGGATTAGATTCACAGAACCTCCCCAGGTTAAACTACTCCGCCAGCACCAGCATTAGTCCATGTTTAACAGTACTGGCAAGTGCAGCTGTGGTCAATCTCCAAGCAGCATTCCCTACTTTACATCAGCTAGCATTAGTCAGCTCTGCAACTTCTGACTCATGTGCAGTTGATCAGCTGGTGTGTTCACAAGAGACCTCTGTGATGATCCTGCTTAATCCCCCACATTAGGTAGTCCAAACCACTCACAGAAGTGCTGCCCTCAGCAACTCCCACTGAAAGAACTATGCAGTGTTGTTGCCGGGCTGCTACTGTAGCAAGTCCAGTTCAATACTGTTCAATTCAGCTCAGTTCAATTAAAGAAACAGTTTAATGGATCCATATGGCTACCACATCAGCAGAATCTAGGAGAGGACGTTTTACTTAAGTATTCGGACACAGCTGGCCATGAGCAGTTCTCTCCAGTAGCCTGGCCTAAACACTGCTTCACTGAGCTCCACCAATAAACCACATTTCTATACAAACTCAATCCAAATGGACATAATTCCCATATTTATGGACTGAGGGCCACTGCAGTTGCACATTTACTGTGTGGGAAAACACCCCCCTTAACTTCCCAATAGAGCCCACCACTCTATGTAGCCCATGCAGATCACTTTCTGCCCAATCTGCATACATTACCTTTACAATTATCATACATGTTTCCCATCACTCTTCACATTTCTAAAATGTTCCAGGCAGAATAAATAAAAAAAACACATTAATGGACCAGTTAAGCCACACCCACTTCAAGTCTAGGCCACATCCATTTCTATTTTAAACTGGAGTACAGATATTTTGAGCACTACACACACAAACACACACATGCAGATTCTGTAGAGAATTATTGCCAAAAAAAAGACTCTCTGGAGCAGCCTATTGGCATCATGTCCATCACCAGGCCTAGGCTAGAGGGGTATGAAGCCCCCAGCTGTGGAGCTGTGGAGCAGTGAAAATGTGTCCTCTGGAATGACTGCAGGTTCTCTATTCAATATGTTTGGAATCAGTTGGGCATGAGGCATCCTGACCTCACTAATGTTCTAGTCACTGAATCAATCAAATCCTCAAACCCAGTGCTCCTCCTCTAGTAGGAGGCCTTCTTCTTTGGACAGTAGTAAAGGTAAAGGTGCACGTATTTGTCACTGTACTATGTACAGCGAAATGTGTCCTCCGCATTTAACCCATCTGTGGTGGTGAACACACACCAAGTTGGTGGGCAGCCAACTCCAGCGCCCGGGGAGCAGAGAGGGTAAAGGGCCTTGCTCAAGGGCTTAACAGTGGCAGCTTGCCGAGCCTGGGAATCGAACCCTCAACCCTGTTATTGATAGCCCAGCACTCTAACTGCCCAGTGCCCAGTTACTCCAAAAAAGCAGAATAAGCTTTTTTTAATACCATTGGTTTCAGAAGAAACAATGAATGAGCAGGTGTCCCAATACTTTTGTCCATATCGTGTACATATAATGTAACAAACACTTGAAAATATGTTGGTTTCTGGTTTCATAAATCACTCCAAAAACATATTTGTAGAAGAGAGAGAGAGAGAGTGTGTGGATGTAAATGTTCTTTACCAGTTTAAACGTCTCTTTACAAACACGGTTCTTTATAGAACCAAAACCGGCTCAAACAACCGTGTATATGTAAATAGCCAAAAATAAAAAATAATAAAATAATAAAAATAAATAAATAAAACATGGGCAACATAATATGTGAAGGACTTCCATGGAGAAGGTTCCATGGAGGTTTTAAGAACGTCTTGGGTGGTCAAGTTTACAAAAGCCAATGTAAGGTCATAGCAGTAAACAGGAAGAGGAACATGCCTTACTGGCTTCTCCTCTCCAGTCTAACGCTGAATAGTTTCTGACTGTGTTCACAGCACAGCAGAAGCCTGACAGGCCGCAGAGGCAAACAACCTCCAAATGTCCAACTGCTCCCACTCTCGAGCACAGAGGTGGAAACATGTGCAAATCTTGGATCCATTAAATTTGCTCTTTGAGAGCTCTGTAAACATGACGGGATGCCTCCCGAGTTAATTCTGCTGGGATTCTGCTCCTTATTGGGATGTAACCCTTTAGAGGCTCATAACGAAGGTCTGCTCGTACCTTACAGCACAGGCCTAAATTCCTACAGGCTTCCCTGTTTTGTTTACCGTATTTCAGGACATTCACAATAAAACCACAGGACATTGTCAGTCACTTCACTACTTGTGAGACTTGACTACTGCAGCTCTCTTCTGGCTGGTCTTCCTCTGCTCACCATCAGACCCCTGCAACTGATCCAGAATGCAGCGGCACTGGTTGTCTTCAACGTTCCTAAATTCAGCCACGTTCAGCTCCTTCTCTGCTGCGTTCTCTCTTCACTGGCTTCCTGTAGCTGCTGCCCAGGTCATCAGATTCAACCCCCTGACTCTGGCCTACAAAGCCAAGACTGGACCAGCCAGACCCTCCGTACTTGATGGCGATGGTCAAAAGCTGATCTGCACCAAGAGCCCTTCCAGCTTCAAGTACGGCTCGGCTCGACCTGCCATCCTTTAAGATCCACGGAGGACGAGCGTCCAGACTTTTTTCTGTCCTGCACCGAAGTGGTGGAACGAGCTTCCCCTGGGTGTCCGAACAGCAGAGTCCAACGCTCGCTGTCTTCAAACCCAGACTGAAGACCCTCCTCTTCTGAGAGAACTTGGGTGAAGAGTAGAGTATTATGGTCTCCTTACTGACTTGTGTTTAGTAGAGTCTAAGATTAGAGGAGCTTTGAATTATTAGTCTATTTAAACTAGCTGAGGATTTTCTTGGGTAAATAGTGAAGCACTTTTGCAATTCGCTCTGGAGAAGAGCGTCTGCTAAATGCCTTTAATGTAAATGTGTACTCCAGGCAAGGCTTTCTACTCGATTGTAAAAGTTCATTGCTATGAAGCACCCATCATCATTCCAGAGAACACAGTTCTTCCACTGCTCCAGAGCTCAATGCTTGGGGGGCTTTATATACCCCTCTAGCCCACACTCGGGATTATAGGTTATAGATTATTAAATAGTAGTAGAACTATGGGCATCATTCATTAACATCTACCTGAGCATCTTCCAAAAGTTCTACCAAAAACTCTGGGTCAGATTTTGGGTCGGGTTTTTAAAGTGCAGAATTATCCACAGCTCTGCTCTTATAATGATGGAAGCCCATGTCCTCATAAACTGAACCAATCTCAGATAAGAAAACCAAGGGCGAGTGAGTTGTGCAAGGGGACAGGGGTTCACTCACTCCTGCCCTCAAAATCTAGTACCAACCCTGACCGCTCACTCCGGTGAGTCTCAGTGCAGACCTGCCCATGCTTCTGGGCTTTAGCTTCTTCTATCTGACCAAACTTGGATATTAATTTCACCAGTTTCCTCCCCCTCCCTTGTGTGAATGTGCTAAACATACACTATGTGGACAAAAGTATTGGGACACTAGCTTATATTCACTGTTTCTTCTGAAATCAAGGGTATTAAAAAGAGTGTATCCTGGTTTTATAGAATCGCTGAATCTCTTAACTACTGTCTCTACTGTCCAAAGAAGAAGGCTTCTTACAAGAGGAGGAGCACTGGGTTTGAGGATTTGATTGATTAATGCTGGAGTTAGTTTAGCGGGGCTGTGTCCCAAACCACACACTACCACACTACTAAGCAGTAGCCACCAGTAGAACTGCGTTCTTTAGAGTAGAGTTTGCGTTTTTTCAGCTAGTTATTGAATGGATCACGCAGAACCTGTGGGCATACCCACATTATGCAGACCTCTACTTGCAGCCTTCGGTCATACAGGCCTCATACGTCACCTTTTTACAACTTCGCTTCGATTGTCAGCGTGAACCCAAAGCAAACCAGGACTGAAATCCAAATCCAACAGTGTGTCGTTTTCTTGCTTGGTCCGGACCAACCGAACTACAAGTATAAACACACCCTAAAGAACCTGGTTCTTCTATGGCATCCCTCAGGGAACCATCTGAAGCACCTTTAGTTTTGGCAGTGTATGGATAGAAAGGATCAGATTCTCTAGCCAACACAATACCCGTGTGTGTGACTGAGTGTGTGTGTGTGTGTGTGTGTGTGTGTGTGTAGCACTTGTCTAGCAGGACTCCAGTCTGAAGCTGATGGATGAGCACATTTAATGAAGCACTACAGTGTTTATAACCAACTGAAAGGTGTTTAGACTTGGTGACAGAACAGAGCAGATGTACTGCAGTGTGTCTGGCTGACCTGTAGGACAGGTACACACAGGCCACATACATCACACACACACACACACACACACTTCATCTTCCCTTTGAAAGATTCTGGGGAGAATTTCACCAGTTTCCTCCCCCCCTTGTGTGAATGTGCTAAACATACACTATATGGACAAAAGTATTGGGACACTAGCTTATATTCACTGTTTCTTCTGAAATCAAGGGTATTAAAAAGAGCTGATTCTGCTTTTATTGGAGTAACTGTCTCTACTGTCCAGGGAAGAGAAGAAGGCTTTCTACTAGCATTGCTGTGAGGATGTGATTGCATTCAGCCACAAGAATTGCGTTAGTGAGGTCAGGATGTTGGATGATCACCAACCCACACCATCATCCCCAACTCCTATCAACCCCAGTCTATCCCAGAAGTACTGGATGGAGCACCACCATCATTCCAGAAAACACAGTTCATCCACTGCTCTACATACTGCTCAATGCTGGGGGGCTTTATACCCCTTCAAGTATAAATGTTATATATATGTATATATATGTTTGTGCTTTGATGGTTATTGGTATTTGAAAATACGTTATCTGCATTTTACATGTTCAGTGTATGTATTATGCCACAATGACCTTAGCATGACACAGCCAGCTTGCTTCACACTCACACTGGTGTAAAAGCCCTTGAGAAATAAGGCGGTGCCCCGTTAGGGGTGAATTAGAGGTGAACCGTTAGGAAAGCGTCCAAACTTCTCAGTACTGCAAGAGTCAGCATAAACGGCCCTGCAGGTGTCAACGCTCTTTTATAGAAGAGAAGTGTAACGGATGCAAAAGTACCTAAGTTAATGAGTAAGGGGCTTTTGACCTGGACATAAGCAGGCCAACCGAAACACATTATGACAAAAACATATGCGTAGTGACCGCATCACGATAAGGAAGGTATATAAGGCACATTGCATTACATGTAGTGCCTTAGTCTTCACTCTTCTTTGTACACTTTATGCAGAAATAAAGGGGTGTACTCTGCCTTTCTATTGGGGGAATTAGAGAGAAAGCGCCGACAGCTTGCAATGGGTGCAACTTAAAGTAGCTGAATGCATTCACTACAGAGGTGTCCACAAACATGTGGACACAAAGTGTTGTGTACTTCAGAAAACACACTGCCCATAACAACAGCCCTGCCTTCAGAGGCTTCCGACCAAATCCGCTGAAAAGCACAGTGCGGACTGCCAGTTTCGGCACCCATGATGGGAATGTGCTAAACATAAAACACACACACACACACACACACACACACAATTCTCTCCTCTCTCTAACTCAAAACTGCACCCACTTACACACAAGTGACCACACCTCTTTCCAAAACACACACACACATACACACACTCCTAGACAAACAAACATGCACACAAACACTCAAAATGTCTCTACTTACACATCTAACTACCCCCACCACACACACACACACACACACACACACACACACACACACACTTCAGCCAGTATGACCCACATGATATAGAAATGACCAATGGGACCAAATGAGCTCCATTGTTACAGCCCACCTTAACTTAAGCTCACAGGGGTCCCAAATAGGCCCCCATGTGCAGTGCCCAACCCAGATGGGGCCACCATGTTTAACCCCTCCTGGTCTCATCAGTGACCCTGGTAGGGGTCACTAATGGTAACGTTAGGTAGGTAGGTAACGTTGTGGTTCCCAGTTGGGCTACCCATACAGGCCCCATATGGACATGTTAGGATCCCAGTATTGGGAACGTTTTCATGGATGACCAGCTTTTCAACCGTCTTGACCGTCAAAGTCCAGCTTGGCCCATCCAAAAGCTGGTCTTGAGCTGGTCTAGATTCTTCAGCAGGGAAGTTAACATTAGAATTAGCTATTAGCATGCTAACCTTGATTTTGTGTTCTTGGTTGGAAGCTAGCTTCTATAGCTACAGTTAGCCTCCTTATGTCTATGGTACCAGTTTGGAAAATGAATATAGTAGTTTGAGTGTCCTCCAGAACTAGAACTAGCAGAACTCCACCCTTAAACATCAGCCAGAACGTCCAGTGCTGGACTCGGTGATCCAGCAGATGTGCTTTAGCTCTGGCTATTTTCGAATTCTGTTTGGTCCGGCTGTCCCGCTATCAAATTATAGCATTCCCACTGGAACATTCAGATGTTTTTAGTGAGTCATAAACTGACCAGTGGTTAGTCAGTATATGTGTGTGTGTGTGTATGTTCTTCTTTCCAGGACATTTGTGGAACTGTTTGATGTTTATTCAGAAGTAGGCCTATATACCTAAAACCTCAGAAGTTGTCCTTTCCTACGCTGGCAGGAGGAGTTCTTGCTCTATTGCACGTAAATCTGACAGCGCGTTGGACTGCCGCCAAATAGAGACACGGGCCCTCGGCCTCTGGAGAGCCGAACTGGCACAGCACTAGAACATCTGTTTCCTGTCAATTAGACCTTCCAGTGGAGTAACGGCACATTAACCATCCACTGACGCTGATGCACATACACACTCAAGGGCTCTGAGTTAGAGTGAATGTCAAACACTGGTGGACCTGAGGAACTTGAAGACGCTCTGACTTCATTACTGTTAAGTTACGGAGGTCAGTGGAGGTCTTCAGACAGCTAAACATATTGTGGAGAGGTAGAAAGTACGTAGAAAGCTACTGTCAGTCTAACATTCTCCAATCATCATAATCAGCATAATCAGCTCAGCTCATACTTTATTTACAGTACCGTCAAAAGTTTAGAATTTGATATACTGTACAGTTTTGCTCTTGGGATCCCCCTACAGTTAGAACATGTAATTCACTTTAACATACAGATCAGGCTTTGAGCGCCCCCTTTATGGACTCACTGTTTACACGCATTTCTGGACAAGCTGAGAGCAGGATGCTTTAAATACTTGGATAAATATAAACAGTGAAATCAGTGCCAAATATTTGGTAAATATATATTTATTAAAACACTTTTGCTTAAGATTAAGGTGCTTTATATTTTATTATTTTTTAAAAGTCCATAAAATATGATATAAACAATAAAACATGAATGAATCTATTCATTTATTTTATTTATGAACAAAAAATAAATAAATCACCTTGCTTGTTTGGGCTATAAATACCTGCGGGGTGTTTGCTGGGACTCTGAGAATAGCTGATACAGTGCATTGAGTGCCTCATTGGCTGTGTGGGTAATGGATCGCAAACAGTCATTACAGTTAATGATTGGCTAAAACTGCAGTTGGGCGTGGCCAAAGACCATAGTGTGAAGGAAGTAGCTGAATCTGCAGGTGTATGGAGTCAAGCATACGGTCATACGGGTCTACCAGCAGTGGCAGAAATCCCTACAGTCTACAGGACATTCCGTCAGAATCATGTCGGAAAGACGAAACAGACAGACAGGGACCACCGGCGTCTTTTATGGCTTGTGAATGAAAATTGCTTCGCTTCCAGGCAAGAACTACTTCTAATACTGAGTGCAGGCCCTTCACCACCACCAAGGTGCAGCAGACCATCAACCTACGGAGTAGAGCGGCACCAAGAGGCCAAATTTCCTCATTCTGTTTATATTTTTTAATGTATGATAAAGATGTCATAAATAAAGACTCATCAGGAGCAGGTGTGTTCAAACTTTTGACTTATGCTGTATATATATATATATATATATATATACATCAGTTTTGACTGATGGCTGATGTTGCCATGCCAATCGTTATAGTGTTAATGTACACAGAGTAAAAATACCAGAATGGCAAATACACCAGCAGCTGCACTGGAACATGGTCTCTCTCTCTCTCTCTCTCTCTCTCTCTCTCTCTCTCTCTCTTTCTCTCTCTCTCCCCCTCTCTCTCTCCCTCTCCCCCCCCTCCCTCTCTCTCTCTCTCAGTTTATTAATAATAATAAACATCTGACAGCAAATAGATAATATTTTGATTTTATTGTATAGATTTAATTTTATAAATCTATTAGAAAGGTATGCCTTTACTTCACTTAGTAGATGCTCACCTGACCTTCAACTACAACTCTACTGAATCTGTAATTAGATACAACTGATCAACTCTAACCTTAATCTCACCTAAATCTGAACTCAACCCTAAACCTAACCCTAACCCTAACCTAAATCTTAAATCTTACCCTAACCCTAAACCTAACCCTAACCTACATTAAAAAACCTAACCCTGAACCTAATCCTAACCCAAATCTTACCATAACCCTAACCCTAACCCTAACCCTAACCCTAACCTAAATCTTAAATCTTACCCTAACCCTAAACCTAACCCTAACCTACATTAAAAAACCTAACCCTGAACCTAATCCTAACCCAAATCTTACCATAACCCTAACCCTAACCCTAACATAACCTAAATCTTAAATCTTACCATAACCCTAAACCTAACCCTAACCCTAAACCTAACCCTAACCCTAACCTACATTAAAAAACCTAACCCTGAACCTAATCCTAACCCAAATCTTACCATAACCCTAACCCTAACCCTAACATAACCTAAATCTTAAATCTTACCATAACCCTAAACCTACCCCTAACCCTAACCTTAACCATAACCTAAATCTTAAATCTTACCATTATCCTAAACCTAACCCTAACCCTAAACCTAACCCTAACCTTAACTTTGTATCAACCCTTAATCTAAACCCTAAGCTTACCTTTTTAGGGTTAAGGTTAGATTTATAGTTTAGGTTAAGTTTAAGGTTAGAGTTAAGGATTGATTTAAGGGGAAGATTAGAGTTAGGATTTATGGTTGATTCAATAGTAGTAAGTTTAAGTTTAGGGCTAATTTAAGGGTAAGGTTAGGTTTAAGGTTAGGGTTAGGGTTAAGGGCTGATTACAGATTCAGTAGAGTTGTAGTTGAAGGTCAGGTGAGCATCTACTAAGTGAAGTAAAGGCATACCTTTCTAATAGATTAGGGTTAGGGTTTAGGGTGGATTTGAGGGTAGGGTTAAGATTAAGGTTAGGGTTTAGGGCTGATTTAAGGGTAAGATTAAGGTTAGGGTTTAGGGTGGATTTAAGGGTAGGGTTAAGTTTAAGGTTAGGGTTTAGGGCCGATTTAAGGGTAAGATTAAGATTAGGGATTAAGGTGGATTTAAGGGTAAGATTAAGGTTAGGGTTAGGGTTTACGGTGGATTTAAGGGTAAGATTAAGGTTTGGGTTAGGGTTAAGGGCTGATTTAAGGGTAAGATTAAGGTTAGGGTTAAGGGCTGATTTAAGGGTAAGATTAAGGTTAGGGTTTAGGGTGGATTTAAGGGTAGGGTTAAGTTTAAGGTTAGGGTTTAGGGCCGATTTAAGGGTAAGATTAAGGTGAGGGTTAGGGCTGATTTAAGGGTAAGATTAAGGTTTGGGTTAGGGTTAAGGGCTGATTTAAGGGTAAGATTAAGGTTAGGGTTAGGGTTTAGGGCTGATTTAAGGGTAAGATTAAGGTTAGGGTTAGGGTTTAGGGCTGATTTAAGGGTAATATTAAGGTTAGGGTTAAGGGCTGATTTAAGGGTAAGATTAAGGTTAGGGTTTAGGGTGGATTTAAGGGTAGGGTTAAGTTTAAGGTTAGGGTTTAGGGCCAATTTAAGGGTAAGATTAAGGTTAGGGTTAGGGCTTAGGGCTGATTTAAGGGTAAGATTAAGGTTAGAGTTTAGGCCGATTTAAGGGTAAGATTAAGGTTAGGGTTTAGGCCGATTTAAGGGTAAGGTTAAGGTTAGGGTTTAGGGTGGATTTAAGGGTAAGATTAAGGTTAGGGTTTAGGCCGATTTAAGGGTAAGATTAAGGTTAGGGTTTAGGTTAGGATTTAGGTTAGTTATATTTAATTACAGTTGTATTTAATACAGACTCAGCTGAAGGTCAGGTGAGCATCTATGATGCATCTACAACAGACCAATTTATTAAAGTGAAACAAACTTATAATATAATTATAATAAATATAACAATTTCCTCATATTTACAGCATCTTACTAATTATTAAAAACCTATTACTGTGTAAAACTGCAGCATCATATCATGCTCAGGTTCCATGATTATGTGCAGCAAAGTAGGTGTAATGTTCCAGATGTTTGAGTGGTATGAAGCCCTTGCTTACTTTAGCCAGTGTGCTCTACAGAGTGGACTCCTGCCTGAGACCATGGCTCTGATCTCTTTGATGCTCGGAGGCCCCACCTCACAACTTACAGGGCGGCTTAAAGGATCTGCTGCTAACGTTAATTAAAGTTGTGGTGTCAGACACTACAGGACACCTTCAGAGGTCTTGTGGAGTCCATGCCTCGACAGGGCAGTCACTTGGCTAGACATGCTTCACATAATGCTGAGAGGAATCCCATACACCAGCCTGCGGACCATGCCTCGCTCTCCCAGGGGCTTTTTACAGGATCCTTCAGGGCCATGTTTGTAGTGTACACCCAGCTTTGATGACCCGTCTACGTCTAAGCGGGGTTTTTCCAGTGTTTTGGGTTTCTGCTAATGAATGTTTCTGAGAAAACACTTCCTACTGCACGTGTGTGTGTGTGTGAGTGTGTGTGTGTGTGTGTGGGTGTGAATGATGTCACTATTTCAGTGTAAACAGAGCACTTATCTGAAACACACTTTCAGCATGAGTGTAGCTGTGGAGTAGTGCTGAGTGTGGATGGAGTAGATGGCGTTTCCATGACGTTTCATCTGTTTACAGTCATGTGGGTCCCCATCTTTCTACCAATCAATCAATCAATCAATCAATCAATCAAAAAAAGCCATCCCTCACCTGCCCTGCGAGTACAAGCAGTCTCGCCCGGATGATTCGAAGCCATCCGGGTTCATCGATGGAAGAATGTGGACGCGTGAGCTGTTCAGCAGCCTTGTCACTAAAGGGTCCCTCAGGTAGCCTTTGGTCAGGTAATCAATCAGCTGGAGCAGCAGGACCCGTCCTACCACCTACATACACACACACACACACACACACACACACACACACACACACACAACCACACACACAAACAAACAAATCAAAGCTAAGTCAATAAAGGATTTTCCATTGATACACTAAATTGACAAAATTATTGGGACACCTGCCCATTCATTGCTTATCCAGCTTTTGCAGGAGTAACTGTCTCTACTGCCCAGAGAAGGAAGGCTTGATACTAAAATGTGGTAGATTTGGGCATTGCTGTGAGGATTTGATTGCATTCAGGAGCAACAAGAGCGGTAGCGAACCAGGATGTTGGAAGACCCCCCCACCCGGAGAGAGCACTGCCAATAGTACCTCCAACTCTCTCTGCAGTGGAATTTTCTCAAATCTAGTCTAAATATTGGACACTTCTGATTTTTACAGTGTTGTAAGAAAATGAAATTATTCTTTGAATTATGACCTTATTTTAACATATTTTTAAAGTAATTTTATCTTTATCTGATTTAAGGGAAAGATTAAGGTTAGGGTTAGGGTTTAGGGTGGATTTAAGGGTAAGGTTAGGATTAAGGTTAGGGTTTAGGGCTGATTTAAGGGTAAGATTAAGGTTAGGGTTAGGGTTTAGGGCTGATTTAAGGGTAAGATTAAGGTTAGGGTTTAGGGTTTAGGGTGGATTTAAGGGTAAGGTTAGGGTTAGGGCTTAGGGCTGATTTAAAGGTAAGGTTAGGATTAAGGTTAAGGTTTAGGTTCAGGGCTGATTTAAGGGTAAGATTAAGGTTAGGGTTAGGGTTTAGGGCTGATTTAAGGGTAAGATTAAGGTTAGGGTTTAGGGTTTAGGGTGGATTTAAGGGTAAGGTTAGGGTTAGGGCTTAGGGCTGATTTAAAGGTAAGGTTAGGATTAAGGTTAAGGTTTAGGTTCAGGGCTGATTTAAGGGTAAGATTAAGGTTAGGGTTTAGGGCTTAGGGCTGATTTAAATGTAAGGTTAGGATTAAGGTTAAGGTTTAGGTTCAGGGCTGATTTAAGGGTAAGATTAAGGTTAGGGTTTAGGGTTTAGGGTGGATTTAAGGGTAAGGTTAGGATTAAGGTTAGGGTTTAGGGCTGATTTAAGGGTAAGATTAAGGTTAGGGTTAGGGTTTAGGGCTGATTAAAGGGTAAGATTAAGGTTAGGGTTAGGGTTTAGGGCTGATTTAAGGGCAAGGTTAGGTTTAAGGTTAGGGTTAGGGCCTAGGGCTGATTTAAAGGTAAGGTTATTTGCTATTTGTTAGTTAAGCGAAAGCATGTGCCAATAAAATTGGATATTTTAAATAGATAAAATGACTTAAAATATGTTAAAAATAAGTTTGTTATCCTTATAGAATTGCTGCAGTCATCTTAAACCTCTCAAAATGAGAACTATTAGACCTTTAGACTGCAGTTCTCCACGTCCAGGCTGTAAGTGTCGGCTGTAAGAGGCTGTAAGAGCTCCAGACCTTTTAAGGTAAGCGTTTTAAGTCAAATCCTAAAGTGTCTGAGTGTCCTGTCCTGTCTGTTTGTGGACGTTTGTGTCTGCAGTGTCACAATGAGACGAGTCCAGATGATTACTGTTATCTTCTCCAGCTAAACCTGGTGGTAACACCTAGAAGCTGTTCTCTCTAATCACAGTGCAATCACTGAGGTGGTGGGGGAGGGGGGGCGGGGTGGGCTTGGAGTCCTGAAAGAGGCCTTTTTTTCGTACAATGTATGTCCAAATGTTTGTGGACACCCCTTCTAATGAATGGTTTCAGCTACTTTAAGTCGCACCCATTGCTGCTGACACACACAGCTAACAGTCTAGTCCCTGTAGAGAAGAAGTCCTGCCAGTAGAATAGGACTGTCTGGACCTATTGGCACCATACTGCTGCCTAATTCCAGGCATGGGCTATAGAGGGGTGTATATCGCCATCAAACATCCTGACGACCTCACTAGTGCTATTCTTGTGGCTGAATGCAATCACGTCCCCACAGCAATGCTCCAGCTCCAGCCTTCTTCTTCCCTGGACAGTAGAGACAGTTACTGCGCTCTTTTTAATAGCCTTGATTTCAGAAGAAGCAATGGAATGAATAGAGCAGGTGTCCCAATACTTTTGTCCATATAGTGCAGTGTTCTGTTTTCTTGGCATCTTTTCTTGGACGGTATTTTCCACGCTGTTAGTTTTACCTGAAGGTGCTTTGAAGCTGACAGGGCACTCATGTAGACGCGTGGGGGGGTGGGGGGGATAACCTTTCCGCCATGTTTACACACACACTTCTTTTATGTTACTATGCGACATAGAGGTTGTAGTGGTTGTATCGTCTGTGTGATTAACTGAATGTGTGTGTTTCCGGTGCTGGAAGCTGACAGGCTGAATCTTATCAAGATGCAAGCGCAGGCATTTAGACTTATCTGATCCTTTTATCACGTCCTTTTCTCCGTGCTACTGTCAACTTTAAGGCCTCAGATCTTGCTCGAAGAGTCTCTAGGTCTGCTGTGGATCAGATTCACAGAGTAAACCAGACTAAGGGGGGATATATTAGCAACTGAGGCCTGATTGAGGGGGGCCTAAACCTGTGCAGGTATTCTCTTCCTGATGGTAGATGTTGTACTTTAATATTTTAAGACTGTTAGAGTCTTCTTTACTCATCTTGAGGGCTGCTCTGCTCTCTGGCTGAACTTGCTGGGACGTCCTGACCTGGCTGAACATGTTGGCAAATGGTGAAACGTCTTATTTCTAATAGATTTCTAATAGACTCCTCTGCATCTCCACCCTTCTTTCTGAAGGCCTCAGAGAGCTCTCTGGATCTGGTCATGGTGATCTTCTCCACCCCTCACTTCACCAACTTCAATCAAGATCAGAGCAGACTAAATGTCTGAGGTTTAAATAAGACTCCAGACTCCTCCAGAATCATCCTCTCCAACCATGTTCTGATCATCTGCACCTCCACCCTTCTTTCTGATGGCCTCAGAGAGCTCTCTGGATCTGGCCAGACTAAAGTCTGAGGTTTAAATAAGACTCCAGACTCCTCCAGAATAATCCTCTCCAACCATGTTCTGATCATCTGCAGCTGATGTTCTGCAGCTGAGTCTGATTCTACACTTCTGAAGGAGCAATAAATGAGGGGGGGGGGTTAAACTTTTTTTCAGGTGTGTGAGTTTAGTCAGATCACCTCCGTCTCTCAGTGCTGATCACATGATGATCAAACGTCCAGGCGTTTAAATATGATCAAAAAGACAAAAGGTTTTCATGAGGTGAGGAGATAAACGTCCACATTAATAATGTATGTGGAGATTATAAGGAAGCTCTTTGCTTTGTCGTCCAGAACCATTTAAAAATCCACCATCAGCTTTAATTCACGCGCTGTAAGCTTTTACTCCCTGCCTCTAAAATTGGCCTTCCAATTAATTTCTCATCAGGAAAGACCTCCAAGTAGAAAAGTGCTGAGGAGTCATGAAACCAGTTGTATATTGAATCATTAAAAGTGGCTCATGAATTACTGCTGACGATCAGTGAATACAGCTTAGGGAAGAACTTCTTGGCTCGCCCCAAACTCCACTGTAAATACTGTATATCCAGTCCTACAGTACCACAGGCATTTGCATCTCTTTCTACAGTGTCCCATAGCCCAGTACTACAGTCTTCTACACCTGCCACTGCGGTACCAGATGAGTATACACCTCTGTACAATACTACAGTACCATAAACCTTCTCCTATGAAACTACAGTGCTGTACACCTGTTGACAAATCATCACCTTCTGAACTACAATACGTACTATAGACCTGGTTCAACTGTACTACAGTCATATACATCTCTTTTTAGTCCAGTACTACAGTCTTGTACACCTGCCACTGTGGTACTAGATGAGTATACACCTCTCTGTACAATACTACAGTATTATGGACAGTATTATCTCCTATAAAACTACAGTGCTGTACACCTGCTTACACCGTACTATAGTACTACACACCAAACACTGCAGTACTAGAAAACTATACAACGGTTCTTGCAGTACGGCAGTCATACACACTCCCACAGAACTACACATCGAGTACACCAGCAATACAACCTATACCTAGAGTAGTATAGTACCATGCACCTGCTCATGCAGTACTAAAGTACTACACTTCTGCTCTGAGGGTTCTACCCACCTGCTTCTAAAGTACTAAAACACCTGAACCTACAGTACTACAGCACTACAATCCTGATTCTAAAGTATTATGGTAGTGGTTATGGTATGGTAGTACACATCTGCTCATACAGTACAACAGTACCAAACACCTACACCTAGTGTACTACAGTACCATGCATCATACACCAGCCTCTACATTACTACAACACCTGCCTCTACAGTACTACAATACCTGCCTCTACAGTACTACAATACCTGCCTCTACAGTACTACAATATCTACAATACTACAACACCTGCCTGTGTAGTACTACAATACCTGCCTCTACAGTACTACAATACTACAACACCTGCCTCTATAGCACTACAATACTACAACACCTGCCTCTGCAGTACTACAATACTACAACACCTGCATCTGTAGCACTACAATACTACAACACCTGCCTCTGCAGTACTACAATACTACAACACCTGCATCTGTAGCACTACAATACTACAACACCTGCCTCTACAGTACTACAATACTACAACACCTGCCTCTGTAGCACTACAATACTACAACACCTGCCTCTACAGTACTACAATACTACAACACCTGCATCTGTAGCACTACAATACTACAACACCTGCCTCTACAGTACTACAATACTACAACACCTGCCTCTGTAGCACTACAATACTACAACACCTGCCTCTACAGTACTACAATACTACAACACCTGCATCTGTAGCACTACAATACTACAACACCTGCCTCTGCAGTACTACAATACTACAAAAACCTGAACCTACAGTACTACAGCACTATGCACCAGCTCGTACAGTACTACAGCATTACCATCCATCTTCGAGCGTACTACACTATTACACATGTACTCTGGCAGCAATATACTCCTATCTACAGTTCTACAGAACTACACCCCTGCTCCTACAGTTCTACAGCACATGTATGCATATTATACAGTACTATAGTTCACCTTACTAGATGACATGGTGCTACAGTATCATACCCTGTACCTCTTCCTACAGTACTACAGCTCCTACTGTTGTTACTGTTCCCTTTTACTTTTTTACTTGGAGTTTTTCCAGGAATTGTCTCACAGTGCTGGATTTCCTGAATGTGTATCATCTTGTTCTTGTACTAAAATAACTCATGACTCATAACCGTGTGCTATTTCAGGCTTACTTCAACCTTGTGTACATGAGCCACATCCAAAGCTCCTACACACTCCAAATATGCAGAACGTCCTTAACTAAATAAACATGTCTTATCTAGTTCTGGGACTAAATGGCTCATTGGCGTGTGTTATTATCAACCAGTCTCAAATATGCAGGACGGCCTACTAATCAGTCAGCTGATATCTACTAATTTACAAATATGCTGGTGCAGAATGCCTTACTGGGCTTGATCACACTGTAGGCTTTGAGACATTTTCGTAACAGATGCCTGTGCTGACCCACATCTCACTAGGAGTGATGTAGGGAGGATCTGGCATCAACCCACCCCTGAGAGAGCAAGGCCTATTGTGCTCTCTCTGACTCTGGCTGCTGATGGCAAGCAGCATAACCTGGGATTCGAAACCAGCGATTCTCGGATCATGTGGCGGTGCTTTAGTCTGCTGGACAGCTGTGATACATTTATTGACCAAAAGAGAAAAAATCAAAAGGATGTTGTGTTAATCTAACATAATAGCAAAATGTAACAATGCAACATTACCATGGCGACACAGTACAGTAAGTACATATTGTTAGGGTATACTGACCCATATAGAGATACAAGCTTAAGCCTCGATTAGGGAAACGGCTTCCCCTTGTGCCCCATGTGCCCTGTCATCATGTGGCAAGGGGTGACTATGCACCATGTCGGTAGGTCGAAGTACGTATAGCGGTGGGCCGCGGATTTCCCCGGCTACAGTGGTGGGTCAGGACCTACCGACCATCTGTCCTGCCACCCAGCCACTACATTTTTGTGAAGAAGTGTAGAGGCAATGGGTGCCGGATGTGAGGGATGACTGGGCACGCAAGGCGGATGGTACCCGAGTCGCGGCTCGAGCTTTAGCTCACCAGGTTTAGCTTTAGCTATAGCTTTAGTCTTAGCTCTCTAGGCTGCTGAGACTAGAAGAAAGGGCGGAAACATGTTAGCCTTAAGACATGCTTTGTAAATTTACATGGGGGGTCCTGAGGAGCCACAGATTAACTTCCCAGAGTTCTACAGAAATCTACACTTTCCAAAAAAATCCTGTGCCATTTCCAATGAGCTACAGGCTAACTAAACTAGCTCGTATCACATTACACCTCTCTCTCTCTCTTCCATTTCTACCCTTTCCTTCAAACCCCCACCCTGCTTCTCTCAGCCATTCATGCATCATTGCTCAGTTTCTCTGTGTGTGCATTGTGCACAACAGGTGAAGCGGTAATGTCTGTCTACCACACCTGGCTTCACCATGAATACTACAGATGCTGGTTGTTTGTGATTATGTAATGTCACGCAAGATTAGACTAATGTAAATTAGTCCAATTACCTAATGTTCTAATGTCTTCCTGTGATTAAGGTGGATACAGGTCCACAGTGCTGGTGACTTGGATCTAAATGTAGGCACATGTTTATTCTCCAGTAATTTGGGGAAAGGTAAAGCAGCACCCAAAGGCATGCATCCTAAATGTCCTGACACGGCATCTCAATGGAACTCAAGCCAATAAAAAAAAATAAAAATTGCTAGACAGCTCAAAACAATGTAAAATGTTATTTAAGTTAATTGACAAAAGTACTTGGACACCTGCTCAATCGTGGTTTCTTCCAAAACCAAAGGGTTTTTACTGTCCATGGAAGGCTTCCCAAAAGTATCGGAAGGAGCACCACCATCATTCCAGAGAACACAGTTCTTGCTGGGGGGCTTTATACCCCTCTAGCCCATTGTTCATGTTTATTACATTTACATTTACGGCCTTTAGCTGGTGCTCTTATCAAGAATGACTTACAAGGTTCACTCATATCACAGAAGTGGGCCAATGCAGTGTTAGGAGTCTTGCCCAAGGACTCTTATTGGTGTAGCTCAGCACCAGGAATCGAACCCCAGTCCCCCACGTGGTGTGGTAGCTAACTGGTAGGCAGTGGTGTTATCTGGTGCACCACACCAACCACTACTATCTGCTCCAGAGAGTCCTATTCTATTGCCTAGACAAGCCGTGTGTGCAATGGGTCCAACTTAAAGTAGCTGAATGCATTCATTAGAAGGGGTGTCCGCAAACTTTTTTAGTGTGTGCTGTTCTCCTGCAGTATTTCTGGTCTAGAGCAGCATTTCTTGCTAAGTCACTTATTGTAAGTTGTCCAGGCACTGAAGCAGCAAAGCATCCAGGCACACTATCACACAACCACCACCATGTTTGACAGCTGGAATGCTGTTCGTATTGTGGAATGCTGTGGTAGCTTGAGTCAAGGTTTAAAAAAGGACCCCGTCTTTCAAAAAGTTCACTTTGCAGAACATTATACCAAACAGTTTGGGGGTCATCAAGATGTCTTATGGTATTTAAAGGGCTGTTATGTCCCTCTTGGTTAGCAATGGCTTGCAACCCTTCCAATGTTCCCCATTTTTGAGAGAATGGCTCTCACAAATGCCAGATCCTCAGAGATGACTGATCTGCTTTAATAAGTGGAGTTGTGGAATAACTATATTTTGGGGGGAGGAACATGCCTGAAGCCCCTCCTTATAAATACCAACTTATAAATTCCATCTCTGCCTTGTTCGCATGTCTACAACAAGTCTGTGCAGCCCTCCACCACCCGCCACCTCCACCCTTAACCCTAATCTATCATTTTAATCTATCATTCCTGGCTCCACATCTCAGAGGGGGGACTGGCTTCCTACCGCAAAGCGGAAGCCACCCGAACTCCAGCCCAAATCCTCACAAGCTGAAGGCATGTTCAGAGGCTGTGTGCTGAGGGCAGCTATGAAGCAACGCAGGAATGATCACAACAGTGCCAAGTGGGGCTGTGGCCTTACCAGGGAGGTCAGGGTAGGTCTACAGTTGGTTCAGTGATATGTGGATGGGGTGGCTCTGGGATGCCAGACCTCACTGTGGACCTCACCTTCTGAGGGATTGATTGATTCAGTGGAAACACTGATGAAGGGAGATGCTTACCTGATGACCCCTGTGAAGAGCTTGCGAGCTACTGGCTGAGTTAGAGTATAGGTGAAGGGAATGGGAAACTAGGGTGAGTGCAATTACTTTTTCACACAGGAACAGTAGGGGACCCTTTTTTCCTCCAATGAATGAAATGATCATTAAAAAAACTGTCATTGTTTTGTTTGTTTAAAGATCTAAAACGAGGCTGGAAAAACACCCTCCACTGATTCGCCGCTAACGATCCCACTCCAGCGCTCCTCTCTGAGCTCCAGGATGTTTCTGGTGGTAACGTCTGCTTTCTCCTGCACTTCAAACGGACCCAGAAGAAAACACACTCGTGCGCTTGTAAAACCCAGAGCACACACCCTCACCCAGTCCAAATTTAGCCCCATTCCAGAGGAACTCTCACGCAATACCGACTTTGACTGAAGGCCTGTTTTTGGTGTCTGAAAAACAGGAGCAAACGTCCAGAGCGCTCCTCTGACCCTGAACAGCATTACTGAACACAGTGGTCTCCAGTAGAATTGTGTGTGTGTATATATATATATATATATATAAATATATATATACACACAAATACAATACTGGCAAGGTATAGCTGACTGGTGTGTTGAGTATTTTGCTCATTTTCTGAATTTTCATGATTTTCAAAACCTACAGCGCCAACAAAATACTGTAATACACTTTTATAAAAGCTCAAATACTTTTTATACTAAAAAAGCAAAATTATTTATTTATTTATTTTCCTGACATTTGGATTATAAGCAGTAATCTTTTTCTCTGCAGCTTTATAGAAGAAATAAATAAATAAAAAAACATCTTAACCTTCAATGAAAGTCAATGTTAAAAAGTCAATGACCTATTCCAGGTCATTTTGAACATTCTATTGGTCCGTCCATCATCAAATTCTGACACAACAAAAAGAACAACTGTCAGAAGATGAAAAACGACAAAAATGGAGATGCAAGCATTTTTGTGGGACAGCACTGTTAGGACAGGTGAATATTAAATATATGAATATTATATATGTGAAAAATGTATGGAGAACAAATTTAGACTATATTGTCTCTGTCCAATGAAAAACGAATGTCCAAAATGGCAAATTTCCAGGAGCAAAAAACCTTCCTCACTTTCAATGGAAGTCAATGTGAAAAGACATTTTGGTCATTTTGGAGCATTTCTATTGGTCCATTCATCTAGAATTAATAACACAGTCTACAGAGCAGCTATAGGGCTCAACAGAGGAAAAATAAAAACAGACAATAATTGAGATTCATGTTTTTCATTGGACAGCAGCGATATTTTACTACATATATTATAGATGTATATACTGTTACATCTATATAGACATCATAACTGGGACACACTGTCCATCTAGTCTTTGGGGATCTCTGGAGTCTGTGTTTGTTGTCTGTCAACATGAGGACTGTAAGGAAATGAGAAAACAATGAAGGACAAGGAAACCATTATACGGCGGAGGAGGACAGTCACTGGCCTCGACTAATCGTGATTATACCAAACAACCGTGCAGAACATTATTAAGAAGAAAGAGAGAACGGGTTCAGTAACCATAGAGGCAACTATCATAATAATATTTACATTTACACTGAAGGCATTTAGCAGACGTTCTAATCCAGAGCGACTTACAAAAGAGCTTCACTGTTTACTCAAGAAGAACCTCAGCTAGTCTGAATAGACTAAAATTCAAAGATCAATATGGTCACTATGGAGACCATAATACTCTACTCTTCGCCCAAGTACTCTCAGAAGAGAAGGGTCTTCAGTCCGGGTTTGAAGACAGAGCGCTTTGGACACCCAGAGGAAGTTCGTTCGACCACTGGGTCCAGTGCCGGACGGAAAACAGCCTGGACGCTCGTCTTCCGTGGGTCTGAAGGGATCCTACATATACTACATATATGACTGTTACTCATAGAGACGTACCTATATTACTTATTCGTGGATTTTAACTTATGTAAACAAAAAAGATCTAAAGAATATTTTTATAAAAGCATTTTATTTTATTTTTGTTCAGATTAAGGTGGGAAAATTCTTTTTTTTTTTTTTTTGCATATATATACATATATCATATATCCATAATTGAGACTTTACATGAGGAGGGAAAAAACATCTTAACCTTCAATGGAAGTCAAAGTAAAAAGATCTTATTCCAGGTCATTTTGGAGCATTTCTATTGGTCCGTTCATCAAGAAATTCTGATACAATGTGAAAAACAACCGCTAGATTCACATTATGTCAAAAAGTGAAAAACGTCAAAAATGGAGATACAAGGTTTTTTTGTTGGACAGCACCATTAGAACAGATATGGGGAATAGTAGCCTCATATAATTATATATAGATATTTACACATACACATATGCAATGATTAGCCACAACATTACAACCACCTGCCTAATATTGAGTAGGTGCCCCTCCTGCCACCAAAACAGCTCTGAAGCTCTGACCCATCAAGGCCATCATGTAGGAACTGACCACTGCATACCAGAAACACCCCCCACAAGCCCTGATGCCTGATGTTCTGGAGATGTTCTGACCCAGTTATTGTCTAGAACCTCACAGCTTGGTTCTTGTCAAAGTGTCCATTTCTCCTGCTTCAGCACCTCCATCACCTTCAAGAGCTGACTGAACTGTTCACTCGCTGCCTAATAATGTAGCTCCACCCCTTGACAGGAGCCACTGGAACTAGATCATCAGGGTAGTTTTAATGTTATGGCCGATTTGTGATTTTGTATGATGGGATGTTTTATTCCAAAAGTCCTGATAAGTGATGAAAACAAAAATGTTTGGTGATGTGTGTGTGTGTGTGTGTGTGTGACTCACCTCATTGCCATGCATGTTGCCAACGTATTTGAATTCTGGAATGCCGGTGCGGTGCTGTCTGGGATTCTGACCCAGAATTAACACCCACAGCTCTCTGCCTGCAAAACAAACACAAACACCCGGTCTTTAGCAGTCAGATCCCCCCAGCACTGCCCACTGAATCGGGTTCAGCACAAAAGTCAGCGGGCCTTTGTGCTCAACACATGATTACTGTCTCACTGTTCCCAATCTATTCAATAAGATGAGTAAATAATGTCTCAGCGCAGTTTGGAGAGCACCTGGCAACCCGGGCCCCAAGCCCTCTGCTGCCACTCATTCATTCATTCATCCGCCCATTCATCCATGACTGAGCTTTACTGAGTTACAGCCACTCATAACACACTCTAAAGGTAGGTATTGTGATATACACTGAGGAGGCGGAGCTACAGCCACTCATAACACACTCTAAATGTAGGTATTGTGATATACACTGAGGAGGCGGAGCTACAGCCACTCATAACACACTCTAAATGTAGGTATTGTGATATACACTGAGGAGGCGGAGCTACAGCCACTCATAACACACTCTAAATGTAGGTATTGTGATATACACTGAGGAGGCGGAGCTACAGCCACTCATAACACACTCTAAATGTAGGTATTGTGATATACACTGAGGAGGCGGAGCTACAGCCACTCATAACACACTCTAAATGTAGGTATTGTGATATACACTGAGGAGGCGGAGCTACAGCCACTCATAACACACTCTAAATGTAGGTATTGTGATATACACTGAGGAGGCGGAGCTACAGCCACTCATAACACACTCTAAATGTAGGTATTGTGATATACACTGAGGAGAAGGAGCTACAGTCTCTCATTAGGGTGAATATTAATAACGCTCTAAATGTAGGTATTGTGATATACACTGAGGAGGAGGAGCTACAGTCTCTCATTAGGGTGAATATTAATAAGGCTCTAAATGTAGGTATTGTGATATACACTGAGGAGGAGGAGCTACAGTCTCTCATTAGGGTGAATATTAATAATGCTCTAAATGTAGGTATTGTGATATACACTGAGGAGGAGGAGCTACAGTCTCTCATTAGGGTGAATATTAATAACGCTCTAAATGTAGGTATTGTGATATACACTGAGGAGGCGGAGCTACAGTCTCTCATTAGGGTGAATATTAATAACGCTCTAAATGTAGGTACTGTGATATACACTAAGGAGGCGAAGCTACAGTCTCTCATTAGGGTGAATATTAATAACGCTCTAAATGTAGGTATTGTGATATACACTGAGGAGGCGGAGCTACAGTCTCTCATTAGGGTGAATATTAATAACGCTCTAAATGTAGGTATTGTGATATACACTGAGGAGGCGGAGCTACAGCCACTCATAACACACTCTAAATGTAGGTATTGTGATATACACTGAGGAGGTGGAGCTACAGCCACTCATAACACACTCTAAATGTAGGTATTGTGATATACACTGAGGAGGCGGAGCTACAGCCACTCATAACACACTCTAAATGTAGGTATTGTGATATACACTGAGGAGGAGGAGCTACAGTCTCTCATTAGGGTGAATATTAATAAGGCTCTAAATGTAGGTATTGTGATATACACTGAGGAGGAGGAGCTACAGTCTCTCATTAGGGTGAATATTAATAAGGCTCTAAATGTAGGTATTGTGATATACACTGAGGAGGAGGAGCTACAGTCTCTCATTAGGGTGAATATTAATAATGCTCTAAATGTAGGTATTGTGATATACACTGAGGAGGCGGAGCTACAGTCTCTCATTAGGGTGAATATTAATAACGGAGGAGGAGCTACACTCTCTCATTAGGGTGAATATTAATAACGCTCTAAATGTAGGTACTGTGATATACACTGAGGAGGAGGAGCTACAGTCTCTCATTAGGGTGAATATTAATAACGCTCTAAATGTAGGTATTGTGATATACACTGAGGAGGCGGAGCTACAGTCTCTCATTAGGGTGAATATTAATGACGCTCTAAATGTAGGTATTGTGATATACACTGAGGAGGCGGAGCTACAGTCTCTCATTAGGGTGAATATTAATAACGCTCTAAATGTAGGTATTGTGATATACACTGAGGAGGAGGAGCTACACTCTCTCATTAGGGTGAATATTAATAACGCTCTAAATGTAGGTACTGTGATATACACTGAGGAGGAGGAGCTACAGTCTCTCATTAGGGTGAATATTAATAACGCTCTAAATGTAGGTACTGTGATATACACTGAGGAGGCAAAGCTACAGTCTCTCATTAGGGTGAATATTAATAACGCTCTAAATGTAGGTATTGTGATATACACTGAGGAGGCGGAGCTACAGTCTCTCATTAGGGTGAATATTAATAACGCTCTAAATGTAGGTATTGTGATATACACTGAGGAGGCGGAGCTACAGTCTCTCATTAGGGTGAATATTAATAACGCTCTAAATGTAGGTACTGTGATATACACTGAGGAGGCAAAGCTACAGTCTCTCATTAGGGTGAATATTAATAACGCTCTAAATGTAGGTATTGTGATATACACTGAGGAGGCGGAGCTACAGTCTCTCATTAGGGTGAATATTAATAACGCTCTAAATGTAGGTATTGTGATATACACTGAGGAGGCGGAGCTACAGTCTCTCATTAGGGTGAATATTAATAACGCTCTAAATGTAGGTACTGTGATATACACTGAGGAGGAGGAGCTACAGTCTCTCATTAGGGTGAATAATAATTAATAACGCTCTAAATGTAGGTATTGTGATATACACTGAGGAGGAGGAGCTACAGTCTCTCATTAGGGTGAATATTAATGATGCTCTAAATGTAGGTATTGTGATATACACTGAGGAGGAGGAGCTACAGTCTCTCATTAGGGTGAATATTAATAACACTCTAAATGTAGGTATTGTGATATACACTGAGGAGGAGGAGCTACAGTCCCTCATTAGGGTGAATATTAATGACGCTCTAAATGTAGGTATTGTGATATACACTGAGGAGGAGGAGCTACAGTCTCTCATTAGGGTGAATATTAATAACGCTCTAAATGTAGGTATTGTGATATACACTGAGGAGGAGGAGCTACAGTCTCTCATTAGGGTGAATATTAATAACGCTCTAAATGTAGGTACTGTGATATACACTAAGGAGGCGAAGCTACAGTCTCTCATTAGGGTGAATATTAATAACGCTCTAAATGTAGGTATTGTGATATACACTGAGGAGGCGGAGCTACAGTCTCTCATTAGGGTGAATATTAATAACGCTCTAAATGTAGGTATTGTGATATACACTGAGGAGGCGGAGCTACAGTCTCTCATTAGGGTGAATATTAATAACGCTCTAAATGTAGGTACTGTGATATACACTAAGGAGGAGGAACTACAGTCTCTCATTAGGGTGAATATTAATAACGCTCTAAATGTAGGTATTGTGATATACACTGAGGAGGAGGAGCTACAGTCTCTCATTAGGGTGAATAATAATTAATAACGCTCTAAATGTAGGTATTGTGATATACACTGAGGAGGAGGAGCTACAGTCTCTCATTAGGGTGAATATTAATGATGTTCTAAATGTAGGTATTGTGATATACACTGAGGAGGAGGAGCTACAGTCTCTCATTAGGGTGAATATTAATAACGCTCTAAATGTAGGTATTGTGATATACACTGAGGAGGAGGAGCTACAGTCTCTCATTAGGGTGAATATTAATAACGCTCTAAATGTAGGTATTGTGATATACACTGAGGAGGAGGAGCTACAGTCTCTCATTAGGGTGAATATTAATAACGCTCTAAATGTAGGTATTGTGATATACACTGAGGAGGAGGAGCTACAGTCTCTCATTAGGGTGAATATTAATAACGCTCTAAATGTAGGTATTGTGATATACACTGAGGAGGAGGAGCTACAGTCTCTCATTAGGGTGAATATTAATAACGCTCTAAATGTAGGTATTGTGATATACACTGAGGAGGAGGAGCTACAGTCTCTCATTAGGGTGAATATTAATAACGCTCTAAATGTAGGTATTGTGATATACACTGAGGAGGAGGAGCTACAGTCTCTCATTAGGGTGAATATTAATAACGCTCTAAATGTAGGTATTGTGATATACACTGAGGAGGAGGAGCTACAGTCTCTCATTAGGGTGAATATTAATAACGCTCTAAATGTAGGTATTGTGATATACACTGAGGAGGAGGAGCTACAGTCTCTCATTAGGGTGAATATTAATAACGCTCTAAATGTAGGTATTGTGATATACACTGAGGAGGAGGAGCTACAGTCTCTCATTAGGGTGAATATTAATAATGCTCTAAATGTAGGTATTGTGATATACACTGAGGAGGAGGAGCTACAGTCTCTCATTAGGGTGAATATTAATAATGCTCTAAATGTAGGTATTGTGATATACACTGAGGAGGAGGAGCTACAGTCTCTCATCAGGGTGAATATTATTAACGCTCTAAATGTAGGTATTGTGATATACACTGAGGAGGCGGAGCTACAGTCTCTCAGGGTGAATATTAATAACGCTCTAAATGTAGGTATTGTGATATACACTGAGGAGGAGGAGCTACAGTCTCTCATTAGGGTGAATATTAATAACGCTCTAAATGTAGGTATTGTGATATACACTGAGGAGGAGGAGCTACAGTCTCTCATTAGGGTGAATAATAATTAATAACGCTCTAAATGTAGGTATTGTGATATACACTGAGGAGGAGGAGCTACAGTCTCTCATTAGGGTGAATATTAATGACGCTGTAAATGTAGGTATTGTGATATACACTGAGGAGGAGGAGCTACAGTCTCTCATTAGGGTGAATATTAATGACGCTCTAAATGTAGGTATTGTGATATACACTGAGGAGGAGGAGCTACAGTCTCTCATTAGGGTGAATATTAATAACGCTGTAAATGTAGGTATTGTGATATACACTGAGGAGGAGGAGCTACAGTCTCTCATTAGGGTGAATATTAATAACGCTCTAAATGTAGGTATTGTGATATACACTGAGGAGGAGGAGCTACAGTCCCTCATTAGGGTGAATATTAATGACGCTCTAAATGTAGGTATTGTGATATACACTGAGGAGGAGGAGCTACAGTCTCTCATTAGGGTGAATATTAATAACGCTCTAAATGTAGGTACTGTGATATACACTAAGGAGGCGAAGCTACAGTCTCTCATTAGGGTGAATATTAATAACGCTCTAAATGTAGGTATTGTGATATACACTGAGGAGGCGGAGCTACAGTCTCTCATTAGGGTGAATATTAATAACGCTCTAAATGTAGGTATTGTGATATACACTGAGGAGGCGGAGCTACAGTCTCTCATTAGGGTGAATATTAATAACGCTCTAAATGTAGGTACTGTGATATACACTAAGGAGGAGGAGCTACAGTCTCTCATTAGGGTGAATATTAATAACGCTCTAAATGTAGGTATTGTGATATACACTGAGGAGGAGGAGCTACAGTCTCTCATTAGGGTGAATAATAATTAATAACGCTCTAAATGTAGGTATTGTGATATACACTGAGGAGGAGGAGCTACAGTCTCTCATTAGGGTGAATATTAATGATGTTCTAAATGTAGGTATTGTGATATACACTGAGGAGGAGGAGCTACAGTCTCTCATTAGGGTGAATATTAATAACGCTCTAAATGTAGGTATTGTGATATACACTGAGGAGGAGGAGCTACAGTCTCTCATTAGGGTGAATATTAATAACGCTCTAAATGTAGGTATTGTGATATACACTGAGGAGGAGGAGCTACAGTCTCTCATTAGGGTGAATATTAATAACGCTCTAAATGTAGGTATTGTGATATACACTGAGGAGGAGGAGCTACAGTCTCTCATTAGGGTGAATATTAATAATGCTCTAAATGTAGGTATTGTGATATACACTGAGGAGGAGGAGCTACAGTCTCTCATTAGGGTGAATATTAATAATGCTCTAAATGTAGGTATTGTGATATACACTGAGGAGGAGGAGCTACAGTCTCTCATCAGGGTGAATATTATTAACGCTCTAAATGTAGGTATTGTGATATACACTGAGGAGGCGGAGCTACAGTCTCTCAGGGTGAATATTAATAACGCTCTAAATGTAGGTATTGTGATATACACTGAGGAGGAGGAGCTACAGTCTCTCATTAGGGTGAATATTAATAACGCTCTAAATGTAGGTATTGTGATATACACTGAGGAGGAGGAGCTACAGTCTCTCATTAGGGTGAATAATAATTAATAACGCTCTAAATGTAGGTATTGTGATATACACTGAGGAGGAGGAGCTACAGTCTCTCATTAAGGTGAATATTAATGACGCTGTAAATGTAGGTATTGTGATATACACTGAGGAGGAGGAGCTACAGTCTCTCATTAGGGTGAATATTAATGACGCTCTAAATGTAGGTATTGTGATATACACTGAGGAGGAGGAGCTACAGTCTCTCATTAGGGTGAATAATAATTAATAACGCTCTAAATGTAGGTATTGTGATATACACTGAGGAGGAGGAGCTACAGTCTCTCATTAGGGTGAATATTAATGATGTTCTAAATGTAAGTATTGTGATATACACTGAGGAGGTGGAGCTACAGTCTCTCATTAGGGTGAATATTAATAACGCTCTAAATGTAAGTATTGTGATATACACTGAGGAGGAGGAGCTACAGTCTCTCATTAGGGTGAATATTAATGACGCTCTAAATGTAGGTATTGTGATATACACTGAGGAGGAGGAGCTACAGTCTCTCATTAGGGTGAATATTAATGACGCTCTAAATGTAGGTACTGTGATATACACTGAGGAGGAGGAGCTACAGTCTCTCATTAGGGTGAATATTAATAACACTCTAAATGTAGGTATTGTGATATACACTGAGGAGGAGGAGCTACAGTCTCTCATTAGGGTGAATATTAATAACGCTCTAAATGTAGGTACTGTGATATACACTGAGGAGGAGGAGCTACAGTCTCTCATTAGGGTGAATATTAATAACGCTCTAAATGTAGGTATTGTGATATACACTGAGGAGGCGGAGCTACAGTCTCTCATTAGGGTGAATATTAATAACGCTCTAAATGTAGGTATTGTGATATACACTGAGGAGGAGGAGCTACAGTCTCTCATTAGGGTGAATATTAATAAGGCTCTAAATGTAGGTATTGTGATTTACACTGAGGAGGAGGAGCTACAGTCTCTCATTAGGGTGAATATTAATAACGCTCTAAATGTAGGTACTGTGATATACACTGAAATTCCAGGCAGATCACTCATTCACAGATGCATCCCCACCCCTCCCCCTCCTCCCTCACCCCCACTCGTACTCCATTGTGCTCGAGTGGTCTCCCACAGACTCACACACACTCGTACTTTGTTCCCTCTGCAAGTCGGAGCATGTTTGGCTGAACAGTGTGTCAGCAGGTAGAAATCCGCAAGACAAACCGGAGGGGAAATGCTGCTCATTCAGGCTGAGGAGGTTTAGGATGATCAGTGTGGGGCGAGCTCTCCGTGGGTGTGCAGTGTAAAGACTGTAAAGTGGTGGTTGGAGTTATATTAACAGTCATAAATCTTATATATTGCTACCATAAACGTAATATCAGTGAGTAGTAAATCAGCTTTGGTCTCCTTTACACTTTTACCCCATTTTGGGGGCTTGGGGGCTATTCTGTATTATGTAACTAAATTAAATATATACTGTGTATAGAAAATAAGTGTATATAAACAGTAATGTGGCAGAAGGGAAGGCAGATATTTGCAGCAATAATATTAATCATTTAATAAAAAATATAATTTATAATATATCTGGCTATGGGGTTACACAATTTCTGCTACAGATATTTTCAAGATTCTTTCTGTCTGTAAATTTTACACTTTACAAATTTATAACATTATTTTTAAAAAAGAATCAATAATTTAATAATTAATAATTCATATTATTATAAGGATAATTATCTGGCAATGGGGTTACACAATTTCTGCTACAGATATTTTCAAGATTCTTTCTGTCTGTAAATTTTACACTTTACAATTTTATAACATTATTTTTTAAAAAGAATCAATAATTTAATAATTAATAATTCATATTATTATAAGGATAATTATCTGGCAATGGGGTTACACAATTTCTGCTACAGATATTTTCAAGATATTTTCTGTCTGTAAATTTTACACTTTACAATTTTATAAAATTCTTTTTAAAAGAGTATCAATAATTCAATAATTAATAATTCATATTATTTTAAAAGCTAATTATCTGGTAATAGGGGTTACAATTTCTGCTACAAGAAATATTAAATTTAGATATTTTACAGATATTTCTGTCTGTAAAAAAAAACAGAACATGCCAGTGTTTAAATTAAATATATAAAAGTTTCCAATATATATATATATTATTTAAAGACATGATTAGCCTGTCAAAAACTTCTTCCACATGTAGCTTAGCTGTTCATTTAAAAACTACAAATGACAAAAAAAAAGATCCATACTGAATCAGGTTCTCATAAAGACCTTTCATAACAGTACAGTACAGAAAAAGTACAGTACGTTATTTTAAGAACTCTTTAAAACAGAGATAGCCTCTGCTGACACCCCCCAAAAAACTCTATACCTCAGCTTAGTTGCCAATATGACTGTATTTACTTAAAACTCCCTAAAACAAGCAGCCAACCACACCACAACATCTCTCAGACCAAAAAACACAAACTAATAATGAAAAATAAATAAATAAATAAATAAATAAATAATAAAACTAAAACTCCTTTTGTTTCTAACGAAATAGAAATACCAAAGGCAGCCTAAAGCATCATGGGAGCACTGCTATGTCACAACACTTCATTTTTAGGGGAAATCAGAAAAATGTCCTTATTTGACCAGGAGTGTCCAAACCTTTGAATAAAGCTGTAAAGGCTGATATGAAATGAAGAGGAATTTAAAGGACCTATATAGAATAGAATATTATAAAACACAGAAAACCATATAATGTTACATAGTAAAATATGTATAAGATAATATGTAGGTATTTAATGTGCCATTACTCACATCATTGGACAAGGGGTGTACATATATATATATATATATATATATATATATATATATATATATATATATAATCTATGATACATTAGGGTCAATTTTACTGGGAAAAAACCCTTCTTCGCTTTCAATGTAAGTCAATGGAAAAATGTCATTTTGGAGCATCTCTATTGGTCCGTTCATCATGAAATTCTGTATCCAATAGAAAAGCTATAAATGACTTATAATAAACTCTTATTTTACACTGACGTCCATTCAGAACTCAGAACATTTTCTCCTTCCCTGTAAAGTCACCATTTTGGAGATACATGTTTTTCATTAAACAGCAACGATACACACATACATGTGTGTCTGTGTGTGTGTGTGACTGAAGTGTGGCATTTCAGTAGTTTTTGACAGCCACTTTAACAGCCTGTCTGCTCACTGAATGAGGTTGAGCTGGCTGGGCAGGTGGCTCCTGGGTTAAGCTCCAGTCATCCCAGGTCTTCAGGCCAGTCACCTCAGCTGGCCGACCCAGTGGGATTACACTAACGCAGCACGGAGGCCCTGGAGGCTCGGAAATCTGCTCAAGCCTTACAAGAAAACACGACCCGGGGTCAGAGCCAGCTCTTCTCAAGCATGTCCAGCAGCTGAACGCCTGTGAATCCTACATTTCCTGTGAAAAGCGGCCCCTCGAGGATTGGCTTCTTTCTAGAAAATCACGTCTCTCGGTCTAGAGGGTGTAGAGAGTGTGTGAAGAGCTCAGTCCCTTCATTGGCAGGATCCAAACTTGTGATCTTTGGTAGACCAGTAGGACAAAACTGCAGACAGTCGTATTAATTAAAGCTTAATATTAAAATCCAAATGTTTGTGGACACCCCTTCTAATGAATGTGTTCAGTTATTTCAGGTTGCACCCATTGCTGACACAGATGTGCAAATGCACACACATTCACAGCTTGTCTAGTGCCTGTAGAGAAGTCTTGCCAATAGAATAGGACTCTCTGGAGCAGATATCTAAACATCAACCTATTGGCACCATGCTGCCTAATGCCAGGTGTGGGCTAGAGGGGTATAAAGCCCCCCAGCATTGAACTGTGATCCAGAGAGCTCTCTGAGGCCTTCAGAAAGAAGGGTGGAGATGCAGATCAGTCTGGAAAGGAGGTTAAGAAGATCTCAGAACTATTAGAAATCATTTACAAGTGGAGGCCAGGTCAGGACGTCCCAGCAAGTTCAGCCCAAGAGCAGAGTAGGCCTCAAGATGAGTAAAGAAGACTCCAACAGTCCTAAAATATCATCATTACCGTGGATAAATGAAGTTTGAGTCATGACCTGATGGCGTAGTTCATAGTGGTTGGCCTGTCCAGCTAAGGTGTTCGGACCCCTGTTCTGCCCTGGGAAAGGTGGTGCTGTTCTTCAGTAAGCGACACCAACTTTAACAGCTAGTGTATTTAAGTTAATGTAAATTAATGGGGAGTTGAGAATCTCCAAAAGACCTGGAGTGGATCATCTGAATAAAGTGTTAGCACTGAACAAAACTTTGACACTGGGGTCTAAGATAAGTCTGGGCCATTTCTTATTCTGCCTCAGAGCATCAGCCGAGTGTCTGGATTCAGAAGGTCACCCAAGGTTTTAATTAAGTAAAGTGCAGGCAGACGCCAATCACGAGACAGACGTTTTCCTGTTTTTATTTAAAGTAGTCTTTAGTCTTTGAGTCTTTTGCGAACTGAAGACCACCCAGAGGCTGAGAGATTGAGTACAACAGCGTATTAGCATGTGAAGCTGACAGGGAGAGAGAGAGAGACAGACGGAGACAGAGACAGAGACAGAGGGAAAAGGAGTAGTGGGGGACAAAGAGAGCAAGAAAAACAAGGGGTTGCCTGGCAGACTACGTGTTCTCTCAATACTGGTTTTGTGTTGAGCCAAGAAAAGCAACCTGATCCAGTGGGTTTCCAAATGCCACCGACTGACAGCAGCACCTGGACCTCAGATGTACCAATGTCTTTATCGCCCAGTAATCGTAAACACCAATGAAGACAAGGCCTACAATGACTTATATAACTTGTAATCCTGCCATCCTGATTTGGGAAAAATTCCATGAACTTTGCACCTCATGTAAAGGAATGAATGGAGAGCAGAAACTATACTATAGTGAAAGTATGGTACTGTATCCCAATCTAACTCAATTAAAGAGCAGAAACTGTACTACAGTGAAAGTATGGTACTGTACCTCAATCTAACTCAATCAAAAGAGCTGAAACTGTACTACAGTGAAAGTATGGTACTGTATCCTAATCTAACTCAATAAAAAGAGCAGAAACTGTACTATAGTGAAAGTATGGTACTGTATCCCAATCTAACTCAATTAAAAGAGCTGAAACTGTACTATAGTGAAAGTATGGTACTGTATCCCAATCTAACTCAATTAAAAGAGCTGAAACTGTACTATAGTGAAAGTATGGTACTGTATCCCAATCTAACTCAATTAAAGAGCTGAAACTGTACTATAGTGAAAGTATGATACTGTATCCCAAGCTAACTCAATTAATAGAGCTGAAACTGTACTATGGTGAAAGTATGGTACTGTATCCTAATCTAACTCAATTAAAAGAGCTGAAACTGTACTATAGTGAAGGTATGGTACTGTACCTCAATCTAACTCAATTAAAGAGCAGAAACTGTACTATAGTGAAAGTATGGTACTGTACCTCAATCTAACTCAATCAAAAGAGCTGAAACTGTACTATAGTGAAAGTATGATACTGTATCCCAAGCTAACTCAATTAATAGAGCTGAAACTGTACTACAGTGAAAGTATGGTACTGTACCTCAATCTAACTCAATCAAAAGAGCTGAAACTGTACTATAGTGAAAGTATGGTACTGTATCCTAATCTAACTCAATTAAAAGAGCTGAAACTGTACTATAGTGAAGGTATGGTACTGTACCTCAATCTAACTCAATTAAAGAGCAGAAACTGTACTATAGTGAAAGTATGGTACTGTATTCCAATCTAACTCAATTAAAGAGCAGAAACTGTACTATAGTGAAAGTATGGTACTGTATCCCAATCTAACTCAATTAAAGAGCTGAAACTGTACTATAGTGAAAGTATGGTACTGTATCCCAATCTAACTCAATTAAAGAGCTGAAACTGTACTATAGTGAAAGTATGGTACTGTATCCCAATCTAACTCAATTAAAGAGCTGAAACTGTACTATAGTGAAAGTATGGTACTGTATCCCAATCTAACTCAATTAAAAGAGCACATAAACTACTACAGCATATAGAAGGTGGAATTGGAGTGTGAACCTACACATAGATCCTTTGGTTAAATGGTGTTCAGCTGCACTGAAGTCCACTGACTGGTGTCGAGGTTGCATCCCTATGAATAATTCAGTGTCCTGCTTCGGTTTCTATAGACCTAAACCTGACTTTCCTGCTTCTTCCCATAGGCACAGCAAACGTAAGCCTTGTTGGTCATACTAATTTTTCCCCCACAGGAGATGCTCTGTGCTCCTTTACAGGCAGTACATGTTCCTCTTTTTATCTGGACGAGCCTGAATGGCCGTTTCAAACGCAGCTCTGAACTGGAACTGATTTCACTTTCAAATCGCAGAATGTGTTTAGAGGAGCGCAGTTAACCTTCTGCTTCAGCTCTGATAACACAAGCCAGATCAAAGGTCTCTTTCAGGGTGGGCGGGAAGACTAGGGCTTTGTCCGGGACTACGGCATGTGCACTACGTCAGGAGTCTGCCTCCACTTTTTGGCTCCATAAATAACCAATTTTATGGGTTAAGTAGCATCTTCGCTTCATCTTCCCCTCGAATGGATGCATTCAGCTACTGCTGACACAGATGTGCAAATGCACACACACAGCTTGTCTAGTCCCTGTAGAGAAGTACTTCCAACAGAAGGGTTGGTTACCTCTTCTTGTGGGGTCGTAGAAGCTTCTGTGGTTGATTTTGGGGGGCTGCAAGTTGCAATCAGCCTGAAACCACCGGTAATCTCTCTGACTGTGCCGGCTGGGGGGACATGCTGCCGTCTTATCTAAGACTGAGGTAGGTAGGACCTCCCAGCACATGACAGCTTTGTGTGTCCCTTTGTGTTGCTCTAAGCTACAGGAGAGGTGACAGGCACAGGCATGTGCTGAGATAGCGACCAGTTGTTGTGTCTCAGTGGTGACAAAATGTAACAAACTATTGCATTTCTCCGTGGACAGATAACTGTCTTCAGAAAGAACACGTCCACCAGCATCTCAAACATTTCCCCTGAAAGATCTGTGACAGGGGCCTCCTAAAATAGCCTGCATAGCCAGCATGTAGAACACTGGACCACGTCTGAACTCACTGCAGTAAAACATCATTAGCAAACATTCCTTTCACACGTGCAGGAGGTCCCAGCACTTAGACTAAATAACATCAGCGCAGTCCGAGCTGACTTCAGCTTATCAGGACTAAAGATTAAATGTTAACAACCTTGGGGAGGCGACTGGAGTGAGATTTTCTAGAAGTGAGAAAAGACGTGAAAATGAAGGCTAAAGTAAGAATAGACTTTACAGAAAGACTGGAGTGAGAATGTCAGGAGACTGGAGTGAGAACTAGAGTGAGATTGTCAGGAGACTGGAGTGAGAACTAGAGTGAGATTGTCAGGAGACTGGAGTGAGAACTAGAGTGAGATTGTCAGGAGACTGGAGTGAGAACTAGAGTGAGATAGTCAGAAGGCTGGAGTGAGAACTAGAGTGAGATTGTCGGGAGGCTGGAGTGAGAATAGCCTTTAGAGGAGGCTGGAGTGAGAATGAAGTCTGAAGGAAGGCTGGAGTGAGATTGTCAGGAGGCTGGAGTGAGACCTGGAGTGAGAATGTCAGGAGGCTGAAATGAGAATAGACTTTAAAGGGAGGATGGAGTGTGAATTAAAGTGAGATTGTCAGGAGGTTGGGGTGAGAATTAGAGTGAGATTGTCAGGAGGCTGGGGTGAGAATTAGAGTGAGATTGTCAGGAGGCTGGGGTGAGAATGGACTTTACAGAAAGGCTGGCTTTAGAAAGTCAGGAGGCTGGAGTGAGAACTAGAGTGAGATTGTCAGAAGGCTGGAGTGAGAACTAGAGTGAGATTGTCAGAAGGCTGGAGTGAGAACTAGGGTGAGATTGTCAGGAGACTGGAGTGAGAACTAGAGTGAGATAGTCAGAAGGCTGGAGTGAGAACTAGAGTGAGATTGTCAGAAGGCTGGAGTGAGAACTAGAGTGAGATTGTCAGAAGGCTGGAGTGAGAACTAGGGTGAGATTGTCAGGAGACTGGAGTGAGAACTAGAGTGAGATAGTCAGAAGGCTGGAGTGAGAACTAGAGTGAGATTGTCGGGAGGCTGGAGTGAGAATAGACTTTACAGAAAGGCTGAAGTGAGAAAGTCAGGAGGCTGGAGTGAGAATAGCCTTTAGAGGAGGCTGGAGTGAGAATGAAGTCTGAAGGAAGGCTGGAGTGAAACCTGGAGTGAGACCTGGAGTGAGATTGTCAGGAGGCTGGAGTGAGAATAGACTTTACAGAAAGGCTGAAGTGAGAAAGTCAGGAGGCTGGAGTGAGAATAGCCTTTAGAGGAGGCTAGAGTGAGAATGAAGTCTGAAAGAAGGCTGGAGTGAGACCTGGAGTGAGAGATTCTTACACTTGTCCATTTCTCCTTCAATCACCTTCAAGACCTGACTGCTCACTTGCTGCCTGATAGAGCCCAGATCTTGAGCAGAGCCACTGGATCCAGATCTTCAGTGTTTTATTCAGCTCACCCTTTCTTAAAGTCATGGCTGATTGGTGTCTATCTACAGTGGTTACATCTGGCAGCATCTTCACCACCCCGGTGGTGTTGACCCACCACCTGCTAGCTACCCAGGAAAGCCACAGCATGTCTAAACAGATTCTGAACTTCTCGTGCCTCTGTGTCTGGTTCACAAACGCTCAGTTTGAGGTTCCTCATGACATCAATCTGAAAACCTGGACTCCGTTTCTCATGAGCGTGGCGTAACAGCAGAGTGCTGAGCGGAGCGGTGCCTCGGCTGTGGCTCACGCTCTGTGGTTGAAAACAGGTTGTTTATGACAGAACACAAGCGAGGCTGACACCAGATGACACTGACACTAGATGTCCAAATGTTTGTGGACACCCCACCCCTTCAAATGAATACATTCAGCTACTTTAAGTTGCATCAATTTCTGACACAGATGTGCAAATGCACACACAGCTTGCCTAGTCCCTGTAAAAAATAAAAAAAAGTACTGCCAAAACAATAGGACTTGGACATGGGCTAGCAGGGTATAAAGCCCCCCAGCATGAAGCCCCACTCTCTGGGGTGCCTTTGGTGCTCCATCCAATACTGTTGGATGGGATGAGTTGAGGAGTTGGGGATGATGAGGTGGGGTGGTGATCATCCAACATTCTGACCTCACTAACCCTAACACTGTCGCTGAATGCAATCAAATCCTTACAGCAATGCTCCAGCTCCAGAATCTTGTAGAATTGCTTCTTCTTCCCTGGACAGTAGAGACAGTTACTCCAACAAAAGCAGGATCAGCTCTGTTTAATACCCTTGATTTCAGAAGCAACAGTGAATGAATGAAAGAATAAGCAAGTGTCCCAATACTTTTGCCAATTTAGTGTATATGTAATGCAGTATGTATATGTTTTGGGGTATTTCCTTGCCTGACTGGGTATATACTGTATATGCACTGAATGCAGAGTGTATATACTGTATAACTGCAGCCCGCTGCTGTACAGCACCCCCCCCCCCCAACCTCCGAGTACAGCGTGATTTACTGTGTTTGACTTGAGTCAGTCCCCTGCAGCCTGCGGCTCAGTGGCGAGCAGGGGTAGGCGTGGTCTTCTGGGTGCTGAGTGCAGATTTGAGGAACCGAGAGAGAGAGAGAGAGAGAGAGAGAGAGAGAAAGAGAGACAGAAAGAGAGAGAGAGAGAGAGAGAGAGAGAGAGAGAGAGAGAGAGAGAGAGAGAGAGAGAGAGAGAGAGGGGGGAAGCAGAAACACAGGGGAGTTCACCCTTCCCACACAGGGTTCCGGTATGCAGCATGGCATTCAGTCACACATATTACACACACACACACACACACACACACACACACACACACATATATAGAGAAATACAAAGAGAGAGAGAAAGAGACACAAAAATGCAGAGCGAGATCAAGAGAGAGAGAGACTGCGCGAGAGAAAAAGAGAAACAGAAAAATAGAGAGAGAGCGAGAGAGAGAGAGATATACAGAGAAAGAGAGAGAGAGAGAGACATACAGAGAGAGAGAGAGAGAGAGAGAGAGACATACAGAGAAAGAGAGAGAGAGAGAGACATACAGAGAGACAGAGAGAGAGAGAGAGAGAGATAGAGAGAGAGAGAGACATACAGAGAGAGAGAGATACAGAGAGATAAAGAGAGAGAGAGAGATACAGAGAGAGAGAGAGAGAGAGAGACATACAGAGAGAGAGAGAGAGAGAGAGAGACATACAGAGAGAGAGAGACATACAGAGAGAGAGAGAGAGAGAGAGAGAGAGAGAGAGAGAGAGAGAGAGAGGGAGAGAACCTGCCCATTATATCAGGGTCCATCAGCCTTCAGAAACAGGAAGAGAAAGATGTAAATTACATGTAAATTTGTCAATAAATCAAACTAAGCTGAACTGAACTGAGAGAGAGACATACAGAGAGAGAGAGAGAGAGAGAGAGAGAGAGAGACATACAGAGAGAGAGAGAGAGAGAGAGAGAGAGAGAGAGAGAGAGAGAGAGAGAGAGACATACAGAGAGAGAGAGAGAGAGAGAGAGACAGAGAGAGAGAGAGAGAGAGAGAGAGAGACATACAGAGAGAGAGAGAGAGAGAGAGAGAGAGAGAGAGAGAGAGAGAGAGAGACATACAGAGAGAGAGAGAGAGAGAGAGAGAGAGAGAGAGAGAGAGAGAGAGAGAGAGAGACAGAGAGATGAATGTCTGCACCTGAGTGTGAAATTTGTCCAGAACTCAGCTGAGGACAGTAAACACAGGCCTGGTGTCTGCTCTCGAACTACTGACCTACATTTTTTTTGGTCACCTGATGAACAGTGAGGGGTCTCACATTGTCTTGTGATCTAGACCTCGTTATGTTTAGTGGTTCTCCACCAAAAAAAAAAAAAACAGACAGATCCCATCAGACCCTCAACACAGACCCTCAACATCCCTTCAGACACCACCAACTGAGACCCTCAACACAGACCCTCAACATCCCTTCAGACACCACCAACTGAGACCCTCAACACAGACCCTCAACATCCCTTCAGACACCTCCAACTCAGACCCTCAGCTCAGACCCTCAACATCTCTTCAGACACCTCCAACTCAGACCCTCAACTCAGACCCTCAACATCCCTTCAGACACCTCCAACTGAGACCCTCAACATCCCTTCAGACACCTCCAACTCAGACCCTCAATATCCTTTTAGACACCTCCAACTCAGACCCTCAACTCAGACCCTCAACATCCCTTCAGACACCTCCAACTCAGACTCTCAACACAGACCATCAACATCCCTTCAGACACCTCCAACTGAGACCCTCAATATCCTTTTAGACACCTCCAACTCAGACCCTCAACTCAGACCCTCAACATCCCTTCAGACACCTCCAACTCAGACTCTCAACACAGACCATCAACATCCCTTCAGACACCTCCAACTGAGACCCTCAACATCCCTTCAGACACCTCCAACTCAGACCCTCAATATCCTTTTAGACACCTCCAACTCAGACCCTCAACTCAGACCCTCAACATCCCTTCAGACACCTCCAACTCAGACTCTCAACACAGACCATCAACATCCCTTCAGACACCTCCAACTGAGACCCTCAACATCCCTTCAGACACCTCCAACTGAGACCCTCAACATCCCTTCAGACACCTCCAACTCAGACCCTCAACATCCCTTCAGACACCTCCAACTCAGACCCTCAACATCCCTTCAGACACCTCTAACACAGACCCTCAACATCTCTTCAGACACCTCCAACTCAGACCCTCAACATCTCTTCAGACACCTCCAACACAGCTGCAGATCCAACCCTGCAGGTTCAGAATGAAGCCCATAGCTTTGTCTGCTTACCTTCTACAGACTGGCCGATGCTGTGCAGGTGAGTGAAGTCGGAGTAGTTCTTGCTGACCTCGGTCAGGTACTGCCCCACCTGGACTGAGTTGTGGTAGCGGAACTCCAAACCGAAGCTGGAAGGTGTGATCCAGAGGCAGAAGAGCACGGGAAACAGCATGGTGTCCACTGGGGCATCAACCTGCTGAAGGTCTGTGTTTCTGTCCATGAAACAGCAGGTAAACAGAGTGAGGAGAAGCAGACGCACCTGCATGCATGTAATTACAGTGCTCTGACCTAGTACACACTATATGTCCAAAAGTTTGTGGACACCCCTTTAACAAATGCATTGAGCTACTTAAAGTCATACCCATTGCTGACACTGATGTGAAAATGCACACACACAGCTTGTCTAGTCCGTGTAGAGAAATACTGCCAATAGAATAGGACTCTCTGCAGTAGATTAGCATGACTCTATTGGCACCAGGCTGCCTAATGCTGTATAAAGCCCCCCAGCATTGAGCTGTGGAGCAGTGAAACTGTGTTCTCTAGATGACCTTCTAATGACCTTCTGAACACTGAATGCAAGCAAATCCTCACAGCAATGTATTGCAATATATATATTTTGTTAGAAACTAAAACTATTACTGCTACTACATGTGTTATTACTACTACTATTACTATAAACACTGTAATATTGTCTGTAATATTAGGCCTGATTTATACTACATTTACAAATAATATTGTTAAAAATGAATACCATTACTAATAAAAACGTTATTACTACTATTATTGTAGAATAAATAGTAAAATAATAATAAACAAGTATAAAACATAATAAAACAAGTGTTATTATTAATACAGTTACTATTTTAACTAAATCTTATAAAATTAATGTTAATTTAAGCTCAAATGTTGTTTCTAATATTTTACTACACTACAATTTTACTAAATTTACAATGGATATTGTTAAAACTGTATACTGTTATACAAATAAAAACATGTTATTACTACTATTATTACAACTTAGACTAAAACTATTGGAGTTGATATTAATATAAGCACTAGAACGTCTAAACTTGTCTCTAAACGTAGGCCTACTGCTGGAACATTTACCATGGATACTGTTTAAAATGACTGATATTACAACTTAAAATAATACTATTACAGCTGATATTAATATAAATTGTTATAAAAATATTGTCTCTAATATTATGGTGACTATTACAATTTTTACCTTTAATGGATACTGTTGGTTTTACTTTTACTGTTTAAGTTTTACTGTTTAACTTACAGAATGCAACAAAGCAAACGTGTGAAAAACCTGTGAGGTCATTTTCATCTTGACATAGTTCCTGTAAAATATAGTTGTATTTAAAAACGTCTTACATTTATATAGGTTTCAGTCATACAACAACAAAAATAAATAAATGAATATATATATATATATATATATATATATATATATATATATATATATATATATATATATATATTATTATTATTATTATTATTATACATTTGTACTTTTGTCATGTCTAAGACTTTATGCTCTCATATCTTGACATAGCTCCTGTAAAATATAGTTTTATTTAAAAATGTCTTACATTTATATGTTTCAGTCATACAATGACATAAATAACTAACTGAATATATATATATATATATTAATTATGATTATACATTTGTACTTTTGTCATGTCTAAGACTTTATGCTTTCATATTTCATAGACTTTATGCTTGACATAGCTCCTGTAAAATATAGTTTTACTTAAAAACGTCTTACATTTATATAGGTTTGAGTCATACAATGAAAAAATATATATATATATAAAAAAAAAAAAAATATATATATATATATATATATATATATATATATATATATATATATACACACACACACATTTGTACGTTTGTATATAGTTTTACCTAAAAACTTTTAAAAACTTTTACTTAATATAGTTTTACTTAAAACATCTTACATTTATATAGGTTTCAGTCATACAATGAAAAAATATATTATATATATATATATATATATATATATATTATATATATATATATATATATATATATATACACACATTTGTACTTTTGTTATATCTACCACTTTATGCTTTCATGGTAAAGTTGCTGTATGCATTTAGGTACCCAGGTTATTTGTCTATCATGTATGTCAGTGTCTCTGCAGCCTACACCACAGGAATGCCCTGTCCTTTATATACAGTGTCATCATAATCTAGGCATTTACTCATGACTGGAGTTTCGATGAACTCAGTGAACTCATCTTTTTTTTTTTTTTTTGATGAACGTTTGTATTTTTATGCTAAAAAAAGCTAAATCTAATTGTACACAGTGATGATACTGCTGATGTCATTGGAGTGAAGCCCAAGCATTGAGGCTGAATGAGATTTGACTGAACAAATGGCCAAACCACAGCTCCGAGCAAATGACTGGGCTATGTCTAAAGCTCCTCTGACAACAGTGTGTCATAAAGTCATTTGATCCACAATACACAGCCAGCGCTGCCCGCAACGTCTCAGATAGAGCATTACATCATAGGCTTAATGTACAGAAGCAGTCTGACTACCTGCCAGACTCGCTTCTGAAGGGCGCTAAAGCAAAACCACTGTGACTGTGTTGACATGGCAGATGAGGAACCACGGACACTGCTATAACAATTACTGCTAATATTGCTGTTGTTATTATTATTATTACTATTAATAACCTCCACTATTAATATCCTCCACTGCTGCTCCTCCTCCTGTTCCTACTTTCACTACTAATGTTTCTACTACTGTAAATATTACTAATGCTACTAACTCTAGCAATTCAGCTCCTGTTACAATGAATAGTGCACTGGAAACGTTGAATTTACTGACTGTATCTATTTCATCAAAGAATTTCATGTCAGTTTTGTCTATAGTTTTATTTTATCTTAAATAAACTATCAATTCTAAAAACGTTATCATGTAAAGTGTTTCTGTTTCATAACATTTCTTATTTTTCCTCTTAAAGTGTATAATAATATAATAATTATAATATAATAAATATAATAATTAATATCACTGCTGACTGCTACTAATGTTAATACATTATTATTATTATTACTGATAATGATAATAGTAGTATTGTAATAGTGCATGTACAGTAATACATAAGTATTAGTTTTCAGTTAGTAGTATTATTATGTATTAGTATGTATTACTATACATACACTATTACAATACCACTATTATCATTATCAGTAATAATAATAATAATAATAATAATAATAATAATAATAATAATGTCACACTAATACCATTACTCTCTCTATTATATTACCACTATTACCACAATTTTTGAAGGACTGAAATAAACAGTATAGACACTGCTTCTCCCTCAAATATAACTACTTATAATACTTTCACAATTTATATTACTAAAATTAATTGATACTTCTACTGTTACCACTACAAATACAAGTGTTATCACTACTACTATTACTGCTTAAACTAAAACTGTCACAGCTGATATTAATATGAGCACTAGGAATTCTAGTACTGACCCCAATATTATAGCTGGTAATATAAACATTAGGAATTCTAATATTGTCACAAATCTATCAATATTATTACTGCTACTAATATTACTAGTACCATTACTACCACTGCAAAGAGGTAGTAACATTGCAACTTTTATTACTACTACAAATGTTGCTTGTATATGACTTCCATTACTAGTCATATTATTACTTTTACTATTACAATCACTATTACTTCTAATATTACTATAGTGCTATTATAAATATTATTAGTATGATTACTACTAGTACTACTGTCATTACTATACATATTATTAGTACTATCATGACTACAAACATTTTACTGCAAGCACTAGACGAACTACTACTACTGTTCATATTACTACTTGTACTATTTCTGCTACACATATTACTGCTAGTACTATCACTACCACCACCACCTACTTCTGCTATTACTACTAATTCAAATATTACTATAGTACTATTATAAATATTATTAGTATGCTTACTACTAGTACTACTGTTATAACTATACATATTATTAGTACTATCACTACTACTACAAACTGTACTGCTAGTACTACACTACTACTACTACTACAACAATTATTATTACTTGTACAACTACTACTAATTTAAATATTACTATAGTACTATCATAAATGTTATTAGTATGATTACTACTAGTACTACTGTTATTACTATACATATTAGTAATATCAATACTAGTAACATTACTGCTAGTACTACACTACTACTGCTACTTCAAATATTAATTAATTTATTAATGTATTTACAATTATGACTGCTAGTACGAATACTTCTACTACAAATATTATTACTAGTACTATTACTACCACTGCACATATTACTACTTGTACTATTACCACTACAAATATGATCACTACCACTACAAATATTACTGCTAGTACTATCACTGCAACTACAAATATTACTACTTGTACTATATCTACTACAAATACTATAGTAATACATTGCAAATATTACTACTTGTACTATTACCACTACAAATCTGATCACTACCACTACAAATATTACTGCTAGTACTATCACTGCAACTACAAACATTATTACTAGTACTATTACTACTACTGCACATATTACTACTTGTACTATTACCACTACAAATATTTATTGAAAAACTAACCCTACTATTACAAATTGTACTTGTGCTATTACCACTACAAATATTACTGCTAGTACTATATCTACTACAAATATTACTACTTGTACTATTACCACTACAAATATTATAGTAGTACACTGCAAATATTACTGCTAGTACCATCACTGCAACTACAAATATTACTACTTGTACTATATCCACTACAAATATTATCACTACCACTGCAAATATTACTGCTCGTACCATCACAAATACTAATCGTTTTAATAGTAGTAATAGTACTAGTAATATGTGTACTAATAGTGATAGTACAATCTGTAAAAGTCTATAATAGTAGTAATGGTGCTACTAATAATATTTGTAGTGGTAATAGTACAAGTAATTTGTGTGGTAGTAGTGATAGTACTAAAAATACTGTAGTAGCAATTAGTAAGTAGTACTGTTAATACTAATAATATTGCTATTGTTAATTAAAGTTAATTCTCTAATGTTGCCAATGTATATCTACAGTAAATATGTTTATAAACTAACACTCCTACTGTTACCACACGTGTTATTACTACTGCTACTATCACCACTTAACCTGAAACAGTAACAGCTGAAAACTGTATCTTCCATATGTCTCTGACTGAAACTTCTGCTGATACTACTCATGTTACTACTGGCAGTCCTGCTGCTACTGCTGCTACTGCTGCTCCTCCTGCTCAGTCCTGCTGCTGCTGGCAGTGTTTCTGCTGGTCTCGCTACTCACAGTGTTCTTCCAGCTCCTCTCCAGCTGAGCTGCCTCCTGCGTTCTCTCTCCTCTCTCTGGTCTCCTCTCTCCTGCTGTAGGAGTCCGTGACTGTGCTGTTTCTCTTCTGCCTGAGCTTCACTCTGCCCCATGTGAGTGTGTGTGTGTGTGTGTGTGTGTGTGAGGCGGAGCTTCAGAGGCAGCGCTCATATAAAGGCACAGAGATGCACAGCCAGTGGAAAAAGCCTAGTCTGTGTATATTTACATATATACCAGGTGGCCACTTTATCGGAAACCTCTGCCTCATGTGTCCACAAGCATGTGTGTGTGTGTGTGAGTGAACTTTGGTGTGTATTGGGGTCAGTTTGGTTAATGGTGGAGCTCAGGGTACTGGAAAGAACTGCTGACGTCTGGCTGCGTCCGAATACTTTACTAAATACATCCTCTGCTAGATTCATGTGATAGACTCATGTGGATATGTCTGCCTGTGGGTCTGTCTACCTACTCATTCATCTGTCTGTCTATCGATCTATCTGTCTATCTGTCTATCTATATATACACACACTCTATGAATAACCTTGACAAAAGTATTTGGACACTTGCTCAATCATTGCTTCTTCTGAAATCAGGAGTATTAAAAAGAGCTGATTCTGCTTTTGTTGGAGTGACCGTCTCTACTGTCCAGAGAAGAAAACTTTCTACTAGATTTTGGAGGATCATTGCTGTGAGGATTGGATTGCATTCAGCAACAAGAGCGTTAGTGAGGTCAGGATGTCCTCTGCGTCTACAGCCTTCTTTCTGAAGGCCTGACAAAGACCTACTGTGGTGAAACACAACTGTAAGACTCCTCCAAGACCCTGAGGGAGACACACACACACACACACATAAACACAGGCCTGTCCGTGCAGGCTTGTCTATGCACAGTACCTGTGCTTCAGCTCTTCAGTGTGCGTCCCTGGTTTAGTGCAGTGCAGTGTGGGCAGTACCTGCAGCCTGAAATTCTTGTTGCAGTGGACATGACTTCACCATGCCTGTGAGACCTCCTCCACTGGTGAAAGAAGGGAACAGCAGATTCTCAGCAGATTCAGATCAGCTGCGTCTTACAGTGGAGATAGAAATCTTTGCAGTTGCAGAACCTGGCGTGGCGGCAGACGGCGTGGCTGTGAGAGAACGAAGGACTGTAGATAGAGAGGATGTAGGATTTCAGACACAGCAAAATAATAGAGGTGTGTGATGCAGAAGCAACCAACAAGATCATGTACAGCATTTACTGCATATTAATATTGCAGAGAAAAACAAGGTATAGTAATACATTTAGCAATGATTGAGCATGTGTCCAAATACTTTTGTCAAAGTTAAAAATGTATGTAAATGTATTACTATACATTGTGTGTGTGTGTGTGTATATATATATATATATATATATATATATATATATATATATATATATATGTATATGTATGTGTGTGTGTATGGCTTAGAGCGCTGTCTCCAGAGCTCTGTGTGTGTGTGTGTGTATATATGTATATATGTGTGTGTGTGTGTAATATCATGTGTGTGTAATTATACAATCTGTCCGTCTATACATCTGTCTACCTACTCATTAATCATTAATATGTCTGTCTGACTGTCAATGTATCTATCTAGAGATATATAAATAAAAAATAAATGTAAATATATATATATATATACACACACAAAGTTTCACCTGCTTTTGTTGGAGTAACTGTCTCTACTGTCCAGGGAAGAGGACTTTCTACTAGATTTTGGAGGACCATTGCTGTGAGAATTTGATTGCATTCAGCAACTTAGGATAGTTGGAGTCTTCTTTACGCATCTTGAGGTCTGCTCTGCTCTCGGGACGTCCTGATCTGGCCATGTTGGCGGTTGTAAATGATTTAGCAGACGGTGGAACAGTGGCTGATTTCCAACAGTTCTGAGATCTTCTTAAACCTCCTTCCCAGACTCCTCTGTACATCTCCACCCTTCTTTCTGAAGGCCTCAGAGAGCTCTCTGGATCTGGCCATTGTGATCTTCTCCACCCCTCACTTCAACTTCAGGAGCGTTAGTGAGGTCAGGGTGTTGGATTATCAAGTCCCCACCTCATCCCAAAAGTACTGAATGGAGCACCACCTTACACCATTCCTGAGAACACTCTGGTGCTGGGGGGCTTTATATGCAGTCAGCTAAAATCTCTGGTCTCACACTTCGACACTCAGTTGTCCTCCTGAAACTGCTGAATCTTCTCCTTCCTTCTGAAGAAACCACAGAGATAAACGAGTCAGTGTGTGTGTGATCAACACTGGCTGCGGTTCTCATTACAGCAGTGTAAACCCAGCAGAGCGCTGTGCTCTCACTGACTCGCTCGTAAAGTTCTGGCTGAGGCAGTTAATGTTCAGCCAGACGAGAGTTTAACTCTCAGGCCTTTAAATCAGTAACGGCAGTCCTGAAGTGGTTTTGCTGAGGCTGTCTGAAGAGGGCTGAAATAAACAGAGTCTGCGAAGCCAATCAGTTCACAGAGAGAGCTCGGGTGGTTGTTAGCTTCAAGCACTGAGATGTTTGCCCTCTGCTCCTCTGTGTGTGTTTGTTTTGAAAGCTGGTGATGGTAATGTGATTTCTGGTATGCGCCTGTGTGTGTTTGCATGGCTTAGAGCGCTGTCTCCAGAGCTCTGTGTGTGTGTGTGTGGTCTGTTAGTGTTTTATTCAGTCCCTGGTTACTTGTTGTGAAAGCAGTTGCTTTCAGTCTCCGCCCCCACACCACATTTCAATGTTTCCCCCAAACTAATACACCTCATTCAACTCAGCAGGTCATCATCAGGCCTTTTTGAGCTGAGGCAGGTGTGTAAGGGCAGGTGTGTTGGGGCAGGAACATCAAACAAGCCAGCAGGATGTTCAGCACGTGGTGACAGGAACGCTTGCTGTAGATCAGCGGTCAACAAACTTCCTGCAGACCGGAGTTCCAGCCCTGCTTCACTCCACGTGATCCATCTAATTATCATCTATCTGCCCATCTATCCATATATATATATATATATATATATATATATATATATATATATATATATATATATATATATAGATGGACGATAGATGAATGCAGCAGGTGTCCGAATACTTTTGTCAAAGTTGTTTAGAGTGTGTGTGTGTGTATATATATATATATATATATATATATATATATATATATATATATATATATATATACACACACACATTCTAAACAACTTTGACAAAAGTATTTGGACAAGTACTGCCAATAGAATAGGACTCTCTGGAGCAGAGAAACACACAGAACCTATCGGCACCATGCTGCCTAATGCCAGGCCTGGGCTAGTAGAGGGGTATAAATAAAGCCCCCCAGCACTGAGCTGTGGAGCAGTGGAAGAACTGTGTTCTCTGGAATGATGGTGGTGAAGCTCCATCCAATACTTTTGGGATGACTTGGGGATGACGAGGTGGATTGGTGATCATCCTAAACCTCGCCAGACCTCACGTCCACACTATTCTTGTGGCTGAATGCAAACCAATCCTCACAGCAATGCTCCAGCTCCAAAATCTAGTAGAAATCCTTCTTCTCCCACACACTCTCATGAACTGTTTACAAACGGCGCCCTCTAGTGTCAGACTTCCCCAAAAGACATCTAAATCACATTACTTACCTGATAACTCACCCCCACCTACCAGACATCATTCAGATCATTAGTTGGCTGGAAGCTGGGAGCTCTGGGTTGTGTACGTCTGCCATCTCCAGTAAGAAGATCTGGCCTGTCTATAGGCCTGGCCTATTCGAACTGGAGGAGCACAGAAACCATGGAGATCCTGGTCAGATCCGGCTCTGCACTGTTAGAGAATCCAGATCCACTCGGGTTTTGGTCTGCTGTGGTCGCGGACTCTGGACCAGATCCCCCAAGCTACCTTTAACCCTCTGTGCTCCAGGGGTGCTGTAGAATGACTAATCCTGAGCTCTGACCCCAGCTTTCTAATGCTTGACCCCTGCTGGTCAGGGCTGCAAGGGTTAAATACATAATATTTACAAACCATATCATATATACAGTAAACCACAGACTCTACAGGCCAAATGTTTGTGGACACCCCTTCTAATGAATGCATTTAGCTTCTTGTGCAAACACACACACACACACACACACACACACACACACACAGTCTGGTCTCCATTGAGAAGTACTGCCAATAGAATAGGACTCTCTGGAGCAGATAAACACATATAGCCTATCAGCACCATGCTGCCTAATGCCAGGCGTGGGTTAGGAGTATAAAGCCCCCCAGCATTGAGCTGTGGAGCAGTGGAAGAACTGTGCTCTCTGGAATGATGGTGGTGAAGCTCCATCCAGTACTTTTAGGATGGCTTGGGGATGATAAGGTGGGTTGGCGATCATCCTAAACCTCGCCAGAGCCACAACAATGCTCCAGCTCCAAAATCTTGTAGAAATCCTTCTTCTTCTCTGGACAGTAGAGACAGTTACTCCAACAAAAGCAGGATCAGCTCTGTTTAATACCCTTGATTTCAGAAGAAACAATGAATGAATGGTGTCCCAATACTTTTGTCTGAATAGTGTAGATCAGGGTTTGGAACATGAGTTCTGAGCTTGCAGTGTATGTGTGTGTGTGTGTGTGTGTGTGTGTTATGACAGCAGGTCATTGTTTCTTTCTCCTCTGCGTATCTGCCGTGAGCAGGCCGCCGCAGTGGAAAATGTAAGGCTGAGTTTAATCGTGCGACTCATCTGCAATCAAAACAGCCTGAGAGCAAAAGACTCGCTAACATTGTGGAAACGCCGCCGATCAGATATTTAGAGGTAATGTTTTCGGTCAAATGAAACGGATTGGGCTGAAATTACAGTATAAATGATAAATTAATGCTGATATTATATTTTGTCACAGAGGGAAGCTGTAAAAGAAAGAAGTGATAGATTAGGGGACCATATTTTAATTTATGAAGACGAGGACACTGGGGAGACACAGGCGTCTGTCAAGGTTAGGATGTTGTGGGCCTAAGTTGTAGCCCCCAGAGGGACATAAAGGTGAAAAAATGGCTCCCCCTACATTCACTTTTACTCCACTGCAGTAAATACAGATCAGGCTTTGAGCGTCCCCTTTATGGACTCTCTGTACACATGCATTTCTGGACAAGCTGAGAGAAGCTCCAGAAGCTTGATCTGAAGGTAGAGAAGCATGTTGACTGAGGCGGTAGAGTAACACTACAAGATTTTACACTAGTATGACTCTATGGGTTACGCAGCGTTACACAGCAGCTCTGGAGAGAGGGTCTCGTCCTGCAGCTCCACCACCAAAGCTCCATAGTAGCAGTAGCAGCAGCGTTCTGGCCCGGAGTGGGACTGACGGAGACGCCGTTCTCCCTGTTCCAGTCAGAGGAGCATCAGCATGATCCTGAAGATACTGAAGGATGCTCTAATCTCAAAGTTATGTTCAGAAAATCAGAGATATGACTTCCACTGAAAGTTCAGAAATTTTGGAGATACAAGTTTTATAGATTGTCAGTACGAAACTTCCACTTCACTTCCAGCCATTCCAGGGGATCAAACCAGCAACCTTTAGACCTCAGGGCTGCTTCTGTAACCTTTAGGCCAGAGCTGCTTTCAGTTTATCCTCCACTGTTAGCAGGTTTTGCGAGACACTCCTAATTTTGAGCAGCTCCCACAATATATCTGGCCATTCGAGGCATGGACTCCACAAGACTTCTGTCTGAAAGTGTCCTGCTGTGCACCACGACTAATGTTAGCAGCAGATCCATTATGTCCTGTAAGTTATGAGGTGGGACCTCCATGAGCTTCAGTGTGCACTGGGTGCCCATTACCCTGTTACTGGTTCACCGGTTGTCCTTCCTTGAAGCACTTTTGGTAGGTACTGACCACTGCACATCAGGAACACCCCACAAGACCTGATGCCTGATGTTCTGGAGATGTTCTGACCAAGTCGTCTAGAACATCACAGTTTGGTTCTTGTCAAAGTGTTTTAGATTCTTAGGCTTGTCCATCTTTCCTGCTTCAACACCTCCATCATCTTCAGGAACTGTTTCCTTGCTGCCAAAAATCCCAAACCTTGACTGACCTTTTTTCACTTCACCAGTCAGTGGTGCTAATATTATGTCTGTGTTGCCATCTGGTGGTCACAACAAGGCACTGAAACCACTCCGTTCAAGCTCATTAACAAGGCCAGAGGTTTCAGAGTTGCAGGGGTATGGTTTAAAGCAGGAAATCCACTAAACATGTGCAGGACAGTGGTGGCTCCAGGACCAGGGCTGGGCTAGGCCATTCTAGTCCTGGAAGTCTGGATTCCTGCACAGCTTGGTGCTCACCTGATTCAACTCACCTGTTGATTGCCAGGTTGAGTAAGTCTGGACTCCGGACCCCGTTGCCCATCCCCGCCTTAGACACCAAGACTGATTCTATGGGTTCTTAAAGGCTATTTGACGCATGGAGACTGTCTAACATAAGACAAGAACCTGTTGGTGCTTATCTTTAATCTGTTGGAGACACTTACTGGCATCAGAGCACGGGCAACAATGTAAATGAAACTGATTGGTAGATGCCAGCCAGTGGTTTTCTTAGTCTTAGGTGTTATGAAACAAACATTTTGGGAGGAGGAACATGCTGGAAGCCTCTCTACCATGCCCTATAAATCTCTACCATCTCTCACATATCCATGACAAGTCTTTGTGAATCTCAAGCTTTCCATTTCCTCTCTGTGAAACTCTGTCAAATCTCTCATTCCTGGCACCAGAGAGAGGGAATTGGCTTCCTACCACAAGCAGGAGCCACCTGAACTCCAGCCCAGAGTATAGTTTTTGCCTTTAAACTCCTAAACTTCAACTCATGGTCATATTATCACAATTGTGTGCAGTTGTTCACTAGGACTTTGAGGTATGCTTGGGATCACTGTCCTGTTGCAAGGTCCAATGATGCCCAAGTATACCTCAAAGTCCTAATGAACGACTGCACAAATTCCCAAGTTGCACAAATTCCCCTCATTAGGACTTTGAGGTATACTTGGGATCATTGTCCTGTTGCAAGGTCCAGTGATGCCCAAGCTCCAGCTTCCTCACAAAAGGCTGAATGATATTTTCTCCTTGGATATCCTGATACTTGATTGAATATGTCTTGCCTTCTTTCCACACGCTGCAGGTTTCCAGTGCCAGAGGCAGCAAAGCAGCCCAGACCATCACCAAGCCAACTTCCATGCTTCCATGCTGTAGGCAGGGTGTGCATACCTCGAAGGCTTGGTTTCAGAAGAAGTCCTGGAGAAGTGGCCGCTACAGTCGCCTGAGATTTGAACCCCATAGAAAATCTACGGTGGGATTTGAAGAAGGTGACTGTAGCAGCAAACCCAAGAATATCAGTGTACTTAAGGCCACTGTCGATGAGGAAAGGACAGAGACTCCTGAAGCTGCCAGGAGCTGGTGTCTGGGTGGGCATCACATTTGCAGCAGGTCAGAACAGCAGAAGGGTTCTACTAAGCACTAAAGACGCTTGTGGTGACGGGGTTGAGTAATTCTGAGACTGCAGTCATTCGTTAAAGTGGTATTCTGTGTTGGATCCTTTTGATGGCAACCGATGGATATTCTTTTATATTTTTAGGATATCTGCTAATGTTCGACCTTCAGCAGGATGTGTGAGCTCAGTACATTGTTTGAGATGGTCTGGTGGATATTCTGGTGCCAGGTTAAGATGTTACCATGACCTGCAGGACAAAGGAGGGCCACAAATGGTGGGAAGTGAGACCTGCCTATAAACATCTGGGTACAAGCTGGTGTCTTCAGACTGAGATGGGACGCTGGCACTGAACAATCCCAGAATATGCTTCTCCCTACTCCCAAGAATTGACTACACGGGACAACCGTATGGCTAAAAGACCACGAAACGGACGCAGACTCGAGAAGAATCAGCACAAAAAACAAAGATGTTCGTTCATCACCACTCAGGGGTTTCATTTTTATTAGAGAAAGTCATTTTTGATCGTCAAGTTGCATTTAGTAGTGTAACCAAAAATGAACCAACAAAAGAAATCATCCTCCTGTTAAAATAATCACAACTGAAACTCTGTATCAAAACGCTCTATTCTTCAACAATATATACAGATACAGGCCTGGAGAAGCACGTTCCAGCTCGTGGCGGCAGAAAACATGCTCATCGTGATTATAAATACGCGGAGGGAAGGGGGTAGAGTAACTCAGCCTGAGAGTTGTGCGTGTGCTTAGGAGAATGCACATGAGGAGTGCGCAGGAAATGAGCCGTACTGTGTAACAATTTCTTGTGTTGAAGTTGAAGTGGAGCTCTAGGTTTAGGTAGATTTGTGTGACGTTGTAAGAAATGTCATATTTTTAGTGGAAATGTGATAAATGTTATATATAAAAAAAAGAATGTTATAGTAGTCTTACTTATGAATTACAGTTCTGAAATACTGGGAGTGCACAACGGATATGATCAGTTAAGATTACAAAACCAACACAAACAGCAAGAAAAGAGGGATACTGAGGGATGATGGATGGCGAAACAGCACCATCACGGGCCCCGTTCCGATCAAAGACAAACAAACGAACACTTAAACCCTTAAACCAGACTCCCTTGCACACTTCTTTACTTCTTAGTGAATCCATACGTCTCAACAAGGTCCACTTCTTAATAAATCAGACTCGTCACCTGCGTAGTGCGTTAAATCAACAATCCAGGCGATCTAAGCAAACGGCGGTTGGTCAGCAGTTCCAGACTGTAGGGATGCAGCCTACACTGTTAAAAGCACAAGTTCCTCGAGGATCTTTCAGGGGTTCCTCAGCTTGAAACCTGCTATGGTGCTTGTCTTTCTAAAAACACTTTTCTTGAAGGTTTCTAAAGCAAATTTGAAGAACTTCCAAAAGTTCCTCAAGGAACTTCCAGCATTCTGACTAAAAAGCATGGTGTTCCCTACTTGGAATGTCGAGTTGTGATGAGTACGGATACTTCAGTTTTGATCCATTGCACAAAAATAAACATCGTCAGTATGAGGAAGAACTAAATACCTTTAGATTTTGCTTGTGTAGAAAGCTGGTCCATGAATCTATGGTTGTACGAACATCTACAGTACTACGCAAAGGGTTTGGGCACCTCACAGACAGCCTGGAATTAACTGTAGGTATCACCCAGTATCATCAATTCAATCACATTAATCAAATTAATGTAATCGCAGAAATTAAACAAACACATATGCTGGCTGAGGGCATCATGGAGAAATCTGGACCCAAACCCCGGTTCTTCTAATTAGCTCAAATTCATCGTACTTTTTACAAGCACAGTCAAACTGACTGCCTAGTTGTAACAGTCTGCTTTGGTGCTTGAAAGATTTGCACAGTACTGTCCGCATATACACAGAGTAGCCACTTCATTAAAACCACCTCCACTTCCCATATAGGAGCACTCTGTAGTTCTGCAAGTCCGCACTGTAGTCCATCTGTTTCTCTACATACTTTCCTATTAGCCTTCTATCACCCTGTTCTTAAATGGTCAGGACTCCACCACCACCACAGAGCAGCTACGTAATTACAGAACGATACAATGCTCCTATATAGGGTCAGTGGAGCTGATGGAATGGACAGTAAGTGCAGAAACAAGGAGGTGGTTTTAATGAAGTTTTAATAAAGTTGCTTGTTTAAGGTGGTGGTAACTTCAGGCTCATGCAGATGGCGCTGCACGAGGATGACCAGGCTATAAATACCTGTGGGGTGTTTGCCGGGACTCAGCCGTTGAGAATAGTTGATATAGTGCAGTGGGTGTCTCGCTGGATGTGTGGAAAATGGTGGTGACTGAAGTTGGGCATGGCCAAAGACCACCGTGTGAAGGAAGAAGCTGAATCTGCAGGTGTATGGAGTTAAGCTCAGGTCATATGGGTCTACCAGCAGTGGCAGAAATCCCAGCAGGGAATTTCTATAGGAAATTCTCCTCAGAAGCTTCGCTTCCAGACAATAATTGCTTCTAGAAGTCAGCTCAAGTTCTTCACCACCAACTTCTGAAAGAACTCTTGGCAAGGAACCCGAAGACCATCAACCTATGGAGCAGAGTGGTCACTTCTGCTCAAGAAGGATGAGAATGAGGAGAATTTCCTGTAGACTGAGGATTTTGCCACTGCTGGTAGAGCCATATGACCATACCCTGGACTCCATACACCTTCAGATTCAGCTACTTCCTTCACACTGTGGTCTTTGGCCACGTCCAATTGCAATCCCTCTTTTTAGATAATCATTAACTGCGTCCCTTCACCCCACAGGTATTTATAGCCATCTGCAGGAGCCTGAAGTCACTACCACTTTAACACGCATGGTGACATTGTTTTTCTGGGGAGCTTATTTCTAAAACTTATTTTTCTGTTTACTTTTTTGACAGTTGTTCTTCACATTGTTTCCAGTCCAGTAGAAATGCTTTTCCATTGAAAGTTAAGAAGGTTCTCCTGTAAAGTTGCCATTTTGGAGATACAAGGTTTGGCATGACAGCGTTGATGCCATTAAAAACAATGGAAGAACGCGCTTGGACAGTTGATGCGCACAAACCCTGCATGACGTGCTGGCGACTAGCGTAATGAGCTTAATGTCTTAAGCATCTATAACAGTAGTGTTATGACTCTGACGACTCTACGTTCTTATAAACAGCGTCTTTATGAAAGCAGCTTCCATTTCATTAAAAAAACAAGCCCTAACCTGAGGTGGCCTGTGTGTTACATCGGCACTCACCAACACTGGACATCATAACTTTGGCCACACCTGAGCTGACTAACCAATCAGAAGATCTGGACCAGCCGGGTTTTTGGCCCGAAGGTAAAGGGGAATGCCACCAATTGGTCAAAACATCACTATTATTAGAGAGTTAAGATGTAAACAAAGTCATTCCACCGGCTTTGCTGTTTTGCTACTGTGCGGCCCGGATGAGGATGGGTTCCACTTTTGAGTCTTGGTTCCTCTCAAGGTTTCCACTGTCGCCATTGGCTTCCTCAGGAGAGGCTTGGACCTGCATCTCTGTAAAGCTGCTTTGTGACAACGGCGGCTTTTAAAAAATGCTATGGTACATTCATGGTGGAGGGATACACACAAGGTCCTGTAAGGTAAAATAGTCCCTAAAGAAAACATGGTGGTGGTAGTTTCACTGGTGGCTTTAGATAAAGATGCATTCTGCATCTTTAAGCTGTCCCCACAGCTTGTCTAGTCCCTGTACTGAAGTATTGCCAATTAATAGGACTGTCTGAAGCAGATAAACATCATGACCCTATCGACACCATGCTTCCTAATGCCAGGCGTGGGCTAGCAGAGGGGTATAAAGCCCCCCAGCATTGAGCTGTGGAGCAGTGGAAGAACTGGGTTCTCTGTAATGATGGATGGTGGAGCTCCATTTAGGGATGAGTTGGGGATGATGAGGATGAGTGGTGATCATCCAGCCTAAGGTCCATCCTGACCATACCAACGTTACTCTTGTGGCTGAATGCAATCAAATCCTCACAGCAATCTTTTTAAAACCCTTGATTTCAGAAGAAACGATGCATGAACATGTGTCCAAATACTTTTGTCCATAAAGTGTATCTATATGCTCGGCATTCGTTTCTCTACACCAGATCCACTCTGATTGACTTTGTTTACGTCTCAACCGCTGAAATGTGCATAAATTTTGCAGATAAATTGGTGGAACTGCCCTTTAAATCAGGAATGAAGCGAGGAGCCTGCTCCCAGATCAGTGACCAACAGGCTCGGAGTACAAATGCACCTGCTGAATTCCTCTCTATTAGAGGAAAAATAATAATAATAATAATATATATATATATATATATATATATATATATATATATATATATATATATATATATTTTTTGGTTGGCATTCATACTGAAATGCTTTTGACAGGGATATTTTCCAATGTTTTTTTTTCTTTCGTTCAGAATTTGACATACCTCAATTTTTACTGAAAAATATGATATTCACAAGCATATTGAATAACCTGAACTCTAAATTATGTATACATTATATACAGATATAATATATCTCGCATATAGAAAACTAAATTGTTAAAAAAAAAAACAACAACAAACAAACAAAAAAAAGCAAAATATTAAGATGAAAAATTAATTGGACCCCCCCACACACACAGCCGTGCTGCTGATAAGGAAGTTTAAATAAATGGGGAAAAAATATCTCTGTACATTTTTCCAATCTCAATGAACGGATGTTAGGATTTTAAGGATTATAACAAATCAAAAATAAAAATCTTTAGTAAGTCCGAGAAAGTCGGTCCGGACTGGTCTGCCAAACTAACCCCCCCCCCCAAAAAAAACAAAACAACAACACGACAAACAAACACAAACCAAACAAAATAAACAAGTAAACAACCAGGCGATCTCACACAGCAGGACCTCCCAGTTAGCCAGACAACCTACGCTCAAAGTCAAGATCTAACGGACATTTCTATTTGCTGTTCTTCACTTCCGGCTCAGTTTGTCCAACTAAATGAGAAGCTTCTGCTTTGTAAAGCAACGCCTAGAACACACACATACACTCTGTTCTAGATAAGGAACTAACCTTCAGATACATACTGTATTACACGCCTCACTTCCTGTCTGTCTCTCTGTCTCTCTCTCACATGCTCTAACTTTCTGCTGGTCTCACTCTCACTTGCTGTGTCCCAACGGTACACTAAACACCACTTCTCCCAGGCATGAGGAGTATACACTCTCCACTGCTAAAAGTATACGATCCTTGAGGAACGTTTGAAATTGCGGAGGAACCTCTTAAGGTGTTTTGAGGAACCTTCAAGAAAAAGGTTCCTTGGACATTCCCTTAAATCACCTTAAAAGCCAGAATTCAACATTTAGAATTGGTCAATTTTTGAACATACGATGTTGTTGGATACTGTTGTCACTCAGTGGGACAATAGGAAGTAAAAAGGGCGGAGCTACTGGCTGCAATAAGATTTTGTAGATGGTAGATTTGGAGTTGAATGTCAGTTGAAGTCAGAGACCGTCTTTTTGATTCATTAAAAGTCCAGGCAAAATGCTCATTAAGTACCCATCCTTCATTCCTCAGCTTCAGGAACTCCTTCAGAGCTCCACCTGTACCTTCATTACAGCTCCCACTCCCCTGCTAAGATCTGCGGGACGTTTTTGGATCCCAAACAGATTCAATACCAGCCTACCAGTCCAGATAACCTGCCCAAGTGGGACCTGTATGGGTAGCCCAAATGGGAACCAGAAGGTTTTGTCCGCAGGCTCCATGTTGGCCCTGCAATATGGATGCCCACCAGAGTCAGTGATGGGACCAGGAGGGGTTAAACATACGACCTAGATGGGATCCATGTGATATTAAGGTGGGCTGTAACAATAAGGCCCAACTGGGAAGCCCAGCTGGCTCCCAGTGACAACACATGTACAAACCCACAGAGCTTCACCTGTACCTTCATTACAGCTCCCACTTCCCTGTTAAAGTTCTGCAAGACGTCTTTACATACCCCCAAAGTTCAGCCTCTTAGAAGTCGTTTTAGAATCCCAAACAGATTCAATGACTGCGGTTTCATGCCTACCAGCCCAGATAACCTGCCTAAGTGGGACCTGTATGGGTATCCCAATTAAGAACCAGAAGTTTTTGTCCACAGGTTCCGTGTTGGCCCTGCAATATGGGTGCCCACCAGAGTCAGTGATGGGACCGGGAGGGGTTAAACACACGGCCTAGATGAGACCGATGTGAGATTAAGGTGGGTTCCAACTGGCTCCCAATGACAATACATCAGACCCACTAGAATCAACCCAATAGCCCATGTTTCATGCTGTATTTAGGTCTGTTTTGGCCATTGCACTGTTTTCTAATTTTCTGAATCTTTCAATCATTTTTTGAAGACCAGTTCTAGAACCTTTCTTCTAATCTTCTTAGAAATACCTTCTGAAATATGAAGAACTACATACTTAACAACTGATTTGCCTGGAAATGAAGGGTGATCTCTGACTTTCACACAATAACGTAGCAAGCTTAGATGGAAAGAGCCAATTATATTACCGCTTTCTGCTAGTGTAGCAACATCGTTGTAATGTAATATTGTGTATATTGATGAGCCAAGATCTTGCACTATTATGCACAAAAATATATATATTAGTATTTAATGTTTAGTATGGTGTTAATATAATGTAGTATGTTTAGTCTTCCATGGTCTGACGGTTTTCCTCTTAATTTCAAACCCAGGTTAACACCTTTCTGCCCTGCTGTCCAAGTCAAATCACAAATCCCTCCTCATTTAACTTCCTTTTATTGTGACTGACTACACGTTAATGTACAATTGGGACACAGCACCTGCCATCTGTCTCACTTTCTCTCAGAGCAGCATGGACTCCTGCATGGCGAAAGCTTCTTGAGCTTGTCTGTAGTGAGATCCTCCAAAAAGTGTGGGCCGTGGGACGGACACAGGCGGAAAGGTGAATTCCTGGACTGGGTGGACAGGAGACAGCTGGGCTTTCTGGAAGCTCGGTGAGCGGGGCATCCCACCTGGAGAGCGCAGAGGTGCAGCCATCACTCCCTCCACCATCTCTCCATACCAGCCTTCACCTCGCCGCTGCCTTTCGAAACGTTGTTCGGCCGGCGTGAAAGCGGGGGACCCTAGAAGACGGGTTGGCTGTCTCGGGTAGTGTCCAATTTCTCCAGTGCTGTCCATCCGGACTCCGAGGTTATCCATTCGGGTTCCGATAATATCCAATCGGGATCCAATATTATCCATTCGGGGTCCAACATTGTCCACCCGGGGTCCAACATTGTCCATTCGGGGCCCAAAGCTGTCCATACCGGACCCAATATTGTCCATCCGGCCTCCAAAGTTGTCCACTCTGGCTCCAATATTGTCCATGCGGGCTCCAAAATCAGCAGGCGCCACCTGGAGTGGGGTAACATGGCCCGCTTGGCGTCTGTAGGTAGCGTAGCTGTTGTTCATCAGCCCCTTTTCAGGCGAGCGGTTCAATTTCTCAGGCGAAATACGCGAAGTGGTACTGTACGCCCTCTCTTCGTATGTCATTCCATACCCTCGGTCCTCCTGTGGCCGCATTTTGGACGAATATGGGGCGTACACGGGTGTCATGCCAGGTGTATAGTGCATCGGTGGGCGGATGTCAGAGCTGGATGGGATGGGAGTGTGTTTTGGGACTCTGAAAGATGGGGCGGAGATTCCCATCCCGCCACTAGGGGGCCTTGTTGGGCTTCCCTGTTTGGACCCATATGGACGGGAAGGAGGGCGATCGGATTCTACCCCCAGAACTTCTGTGAAATCTCCATCTGGTCCAGGGACGTTGTCATATTGTGAAGCATTGGAGGCGCGGTTGGAGCCTGGGACGAAGCTTCTGGACCTGGGTTGGCGCTGCTGCTGCTGCGGCTGCTGCTGCTGTTGTTCAGATATCTGAATGCTGGGTGATGGAGGAAGGGCAGCAGTCAGGCTCTGCTGGCTCTCCCTCAAGGCTGCAGCTTTAGCCTCCTCTAGCTTGATCTCAGAAGGTTTGACCCAACGTGGTGTAATGATGTCCTTACGCCCACTTGAGCCGGCGTTTGAGTTGTGATTGGCCCCAGCGTGGTTGGGCCCATGTTTCTCAGGTGTTCGGCCCGTTCCCAGGGCCACCGGCGTAACCGAAGCTGCTTTCCGCCCATCTCGTTTATCGCCCTTCCCCGTTCGGCTAATTTTGTCCGCATAGTCTCTCTCTTTCCCGGCACGACTGGCTGGCCGGCTATCTCTGTGTTGATCTGGCGAGCCGTTCGCAGTTTCCTCCGTTTCCACGGTGATGCTCACATCAGGCGGACCGTCTGCCACCGTTAGCCCATTAGCAACGTGATTTGCTGCTTCTGCCGGATCCGGGGGTAGCTGACCCAGTGGCTTCTTGGGAAACTCATCATCTTTACCTGCACAGGTGAGAGCAGGGCAACCAATCAGAGTACAGAAGAGATTCAACACACAGTCTGATTGACGTATTCATGCTCTGTCCATAAGTGCATTGCTTTGTAGCTTATATTGACTGATAGTTTGGACAAACTTTACAGAATGCTGGCAAACATAGTACAGTTTCAGCTCTTTAATTGAGTTAGATTGGGATACAGTACCATACTTTCACTATAGTACAGTTTCAGCTCTTTAATTGAGTTAGATTGGGATACAGTACCATACTTTCACTATAGTACAGTTTCTGCTCTTTTAATTGAGTTAGATTGGAATACAGTACCATACTTTCACTATAGTACAGTTTCAGCTCTTTAATTGAGTTAGATTGGGGTACGGTACCATACTTTCACTATAGTACAGTTTCAGCTCTTTAATTGAGTTAGATTGGGATACAGTACCATACTTTCACTATAGTACAGTTTCAGCTCTTTAATTCAGTTAGATTGGGATACAGTACCATACTTTCACTATAGTACAGTTTCAGCTCTTTAATTGAGTTAGATTGGGGTACAGTACCATACTTTCACTATAGTACAGTTTCTGCTCTTTTAATTGAGTTAGATTGGGATACAGTACCATACTTTCACTATAGTACAGTTTCAGCTCTTTAATTGAGTTAGATTGGGATACAGTACCATACTTTCACTATAGTACAGTTTCAGCTCTTTAATTGAGTTAGATTGGGATACAGTACCATACTTTCACTATAGTACAGTTTCAGCTCTTTGAATTGAGTTAGATTGGGATACAGTATCATACTTTCACTATAGTACAGTTTCAGCTCTTTTAATTGAGTTAGATTGGGATACAGTATCATACTTTCACTATAGTACAGTTTCTGCTCTTTTAATTGAGTTAGATTGGGATACAGTACCATACTTTCACTATAGTACAGTTTTAGCTCTTTTAATTGAGCTACATTGGAAGACAGTACCATACTTTCACTATAGTACAGTTTCAGCTCTTTTAATTGAGTTAGATTGAGGTACAGTACCATACTTTCACTGTAGTACAGTTTCAGCTCTTTTAATTGAGCCGGTGTGTGATTTTAAGTTAAATGGATTTATGTTATGGATGTTCTGTAAGGTTTGTCCAGTATAGCAACAGTAAATAGAGTAGAGCATGGATATATGTCAATCACATGCACAAATACATAACAAATGAGAACTGTAACACCAAAGAGAGGACAAAAATATCCAAGTGTAAGCGGTCATGCGGCTCGATATCCTTCAGAGAGACAAAATAAAAGCACTTACTCTTCACAGTCAAAAATAAAAAAAAAGTCAAACCACGGCCGGTGCCAAACAAAAACACGAGACCAGATACGGTGAGCACGCAAATCATTTCAAAATAAGGTGGAAGAGTCAGTAAACACAGCACTAGCAGTTCACGCTCACGGAAAACACACAACGTCGTGTTAAGAACGTGCTTCCTGTGAGCACCGATGTGACGCAGGACAGATACGGGGGTCACAGTGTGTGCACAGTGGAGGAAACTGAACAGGACACTGAGAGGAGGATGGTGAGAGTTTGCATAAACACAGGTGTGGACAGGTGTGTTAGGACATACTTCACACACACACACACACACACACACACACACATACACACAAATATACAAAAAGCATGTGATCAGTTTTCCCACTTATTCTAACACAAAATTGCACAGTCGTATGCAATCAAATTGTACATATGTACATTTACTTTTGCACATTCTGAACTTTTTACCACCCATAATCTACAGCTCTATTTATAGATTCTCTATTTTTGTGTATGTTTTCTAGACATTTTTATTTTAAAATAAACATATTTTCATTTCTATATCCTTTTTGTCTATGGATACATGTTAATCAAATATTCTCAAATAAATATTATTTATTTCTTATCTCTCTATACTTTTATTTTTTAACTAATTTTCATCTCTAAATATTTCCTTTAGATGAATTTTTATCTGTGTATTTTTTCTGCCAGATATTTCTTATCTACCTGTCTATCTGCCAATCTGTCTATCTATATATCGGTCTGCCTGTCTATCTACCTACATACCTATCTATCTGTCTGTATCTGTCGGCCTATCTATCTATCTATCTGTCTATCCATCTATCTATCTATCTATCTATCTATCTATCTATCTATCTATCTGTCTATCCATCTATCTATCTATGTCTATCTGTCGGCCTATCTATCTATCCATCTATCTGTCTGTCTATTTATCATCTATCTATCTATCTATCTATCTATCTGTCTATCTATCTAATTATATCTATCTACCTAGCTGTCTGTCTACCTATCTGTCTATATCTATTCATCTCTTTATCATTTATTTTCATTATTCATAATTCATTTTATACACATGTATATTATACTTAAATCACATGTTATGGCTAATGTAATGCAATCCTGTAAAAATGATACATTAAAGGTAATAAAAAGGATAATAAAAAATTATTAATAATAAAAATAGAATAAGATCACAGGACATCTGAGGAATCTGGGTATTTTAGGAAAGCGTCTGAATGAACATTTAAAAGCATTTATTTGAACAGGTTTTATTTTTAGAACACCAGAGAGCTGCAGACAGGCCATTATCCTATCAGCACAAAACACAGACTGAAATATAGAGCCTGCACACACACACACACACACACACACACACACACACACACACACACACACACACACACACACAATTATCTGCCTGCTCTCACCTAATTTTGCTGACAGAATTCTAATTGCTGAGAGAATTCCTGCTTTATAATTAGCAAATTAAGGCCATTTATCCCCCAACCCCCCACCCCCAACCCCAACCCCCCACCCCCAACACACAGACAACATTCAGAAACACTTCTAGGGTGTTTAGCAGGTGGACACCAAAATATCATAAAAAAATAATATAATATACTGCACACAACAGGCCAGGCGTAGTGACACACAGCAGACACAATCAATAAAGGCAACACCTGTGTGAGTGTGTGTGTGTGTGTGTGTGTGTAGGGCTTCCATGATTTATCACCACCTATATTTTCTCATTGTTTGTTAATGTTCATTGGTAACTTTTTGTCATTCTGACAGATTGTAGTACACTATAGAAAATACAGGGGGCGATATTAACCAACTAACTAACATACTGTCACTCAGACAGAACTCTGGGTAAACTGAGAGGTTTCTATTATAGACTTTATTTATTTATTTATTTATTTATTTAAGGTCATTACTGCATAACTACAGTGACTACAAAGCGAACCAGTTGACGTATTAATAAGGTACAGAAGTGTGTAATTCTTAAAAAGTATGGGATTATTAAGTTAGTCAACAAATAAAAGAACACCAGAAATAGTAAAAAATGTAAGATTTTTAGTTGAATTTAACTTACAGAAATCAACATTAGTTGTGTTACTACAATTTATGTAATAATAATTAGCTGTATTATGAACTGATTATGAATGCTGCATTATGAACTGATTAGGAATAATTTGTTAGTCGTTTTATACAACTGAAACATTTATACAGATGAATAAATTATAGAAATTAACTTGAATTAATTAACTTAACATAATAGCATCACTCCTAATGACTAGTTAATATTAATATATTATCTGCAGCCATATAGTTGATATATTAACTACTAGATCATTTTTAACTGCGTTCTTAGAATTAATAAACTGATGCATTAAAAACTTATAACTTATATACTAAGTAAATATCAGTGCAGCAATTGATATTGTAAGACATTTTCCAGTAACATAAAAGCTGTGCATTTAAATTGTATGTAAAAATGTAATAAAACGTAATATTGTAAAAACTTCCTTAATAAGGTTCTTATTTCATTTTTTCACCAATTATGTATTATAACATAAAAATATATAGCAAGATAAATTAAGTGTGAAAGTTTGCTAAATTTCTAGGATGATTTATTAAATTTCTATTAATTTATTATAGTTAATTAATTTATAAAGTTGATCATTTGTAATAACGTTTTTTAGGTTTTATTGAGCAGATTTTGATTGAGCAGAATTCTGTTATATTTCTGGGATTATTGCATTTGGAAATTATTAAAATATTAAAATGCAACAAATGTAACAATAACATTATATATAACAACTCTATATATATATATATGCAATAATATAGTAGATATATTAATCAATCTTACAAATAATAATTGAGTGTCATTCTTGTAGCAGCTAAATTGATCATTAATTAATATATAATCAATATATTTACTTAAAAAATTATATTTATAAAAAAAAAAACCATTATGCATTGTGCATGTGTGTGTGTGTGTGTGTGTTTCCAGGTGGAGGGGGTGGGTTGTGGGGTAGACGGACAGATGACGGACAGATAGATAGATAGAATGATATGTGGTAGCCAGTTGTTGTTGCCCACCGGTTGTGTTTGAAGGAGGGGGGGTGGTCCCCTTTAACTCCTCCACTAGAGGAGGCTGGAGCCGAGATCAGCCGAAAGGGAGAGAACGCACAGTCAGCAAACAGATTACACACAAACAAAGCAGAGCAGCAGCCGTCAGCAGTCTGTGAGGGGTGTGTGTGTGTGTGTGTGAGCGAGTGTGTGTAGTATATGTATGTGTGTGAGCTAGTGGAGTGGTTTCTGTGTAGGCCTGCAAAAATACTCAACACTATGTGTGTGTTATTAACCCTGTAAAGCCTGAACCATCAAATAATCGACAGAAAATTCAGTGCTTCTGAGCTGTTTTGCATATTTGACTTTTATTTTGTATCATATTTGATACATCGGTACCTTTATTGCTCACCGCAGGTTTCTTTTAAACAAACACAACCCAAACATTTTAACCCCGTGGACTCCGAGTTGACTTTTGTGGTGCACGCACTGCACGCATGATCCACCAGGGGGCACAAAACATCATATCTGATTTCCTTTTTTATGTAATTAATTATGATTTATTGAATTTACTGTGTATAATTCATATTATTAATAAATCAGTTAATAATCATTCCAGCTGATTAATTATTTTATTATCACACTGACGCTGCAGAGGTCAAATATGCTCCACAGGCGATGCACTTGGCTTTCAAGGGTTAAAACACTGTCCATAATGTGAAGGAAAGTGTGTGTCTGTCCCAATCAGTATGTGTGTGTACAGCCGGGGGCTCCAGCTCCAGTTAGCTGATTTCTCTGCTCAAACACACCTGGTGCTAAACTGGCACGGACCTGCGGAGCAGGGAAACCAGCAAACTACGCTGGACTCTGACCCTCCAGGACAATCAGCAGCACCACCGCCGGGGACTGCTGACCCCGGGTGTGTGAAGGGTGTCAGAAATGTGTTTAAAATGAGGCACCTTCAGCTTGAAATAAGCGAAATCAGCCTCACGGTGGTGCTGTAGCGCATAAATGAGGACCACTTTCAAATAAGACTACCCCTATTAATCAATATGTGTTTATTAATGGTTATTAATGGTTATTAATTATCATTAATAATCAGTTAATAATCAGTTATAGCACAAATAACAAGGTCAACAGTGAGCTCATACTTATCTCTACTCGTCATATGCTAATGTAGTCTGATCAGATGATCATTGATGAGTAATAGAAGCTCCTGCTGAGGTTCAACTGTAGTCGGACTATTACTGACAGATCTCTGCTGAAGCTGACCGGCAGAACACTGACTGATGGAGAACCCACAGTAAGATCAGTAACGTGATCTGAGCTTTAACAGCATGGAGGAACAAGGGTTCGCTGTTGTTGACCTTGTTATTTTCACTGGGCAAAAGTATTGGGACACCTGCTAATTCATTGGTTCGTCTAAAATCAAGGATATTACGAGAGCTTATCCAGCTTTTGTTGAAGTAACTGTCTCTACTGTCCAGAAAAGATGACTTTCCTTAGAAATTGGAGCTGCGAGGACATCAGTACGATCAACCCCCCCAACTCATCCATCATTCCAGAAAACACAGTTCCTCCACTGCTCCACTGCTCAATGCTGGGGGGCTTTATACACCCCTCTAGCCCACGTCTTTAACAAACTCCCTTACATAGTGGTATAATGTAGGAAGACATAATCCATGCTTTGGTAAGGTGGGGTAGGGTAGGGTAGGCTAGGGTAGGGTGAGGTGGGCTGGGATAGGGTAGGGTAGGGTAGGGTAGGGTGGGGTAGGTTAGGGTAGGGTAGGGAGAGGTGGGGTGGGGTGGAGTGTTGTGGGGTGGGAATCATCCAACATCATCCTAACCTCACTTATGCTATTCTTGTAGCTAAATGCAATCAAATCATCACAGCAATGCTTCTCCACAATGTTGTAGAAAGTCTTCTTCCCAGTTACTCCAACAAAAGCAGGATCAACTCTTTTAATACCCTTCATTTTAAAAGAAACTGAGCAGGTGTCCCAATACTTTTGTCCGAATAGTGGATGTTAAGCACAATATATGCTTGTACACGGACTGTATATGAACTGTACACGTACCTGCTGGAGGAAGCTCTAGTTTGGAGCGTCTGAGCTCAGCCATGTTGTTCTGGAGCTGCTCGATGACAAAGTCATCTTCAAAGAAGAAATCCTTCGACAGAGTCACCTGCAGGAACTCCACTAGGTCCTCCATGGAGAGCTTCATCAGGGTTTCTGGACACACACACACACAGATATAATATTATGACTGACATGGCACTAGCTCAGCTCAGCTCAGCACTTATCATTGATTATCCTCTCTTCCATACACCAATCAGCCATAACATTAAAACCATAATATTGCCTAATATAATATAGGTCCCCCCCTTCTGTCCTGTAAAGTCCTGTAAGTTGTGAGGTAGGCGGGACCTCCATGACCATCAATGACCCTCGAGCACCCATAGCCCTGTCGCCTGTTTACCAGTTGTTCTTCCTTGCAGCACTTTTGGTAGGTACTGACCACTGCATACCAGACCCCCCCCCCCTCCAAAAAAAAAAGACCTGATGCCTGATGTTCTGGAGATGTTCTGACCCAGTCATTGTCTAGAACCCCACAGTTTGGCTCTCGTCAGATTGTCTCAGCTTCTTACGCGTTCCCATTTCTCCAGCTTCAGCACCTCAACTGACTGTTTACTCGCTGGCTAATATGTAGATCCAGCCCTTGACCAGATCATCAGCGTAGTTCACTTCACCTGGCAGTGGTTTTAATGTTATGGCTGATTGGTGCCTTGTCTCTCTCATTTATATGGGGTGCCATTACTTTTGTGCAGTTTGAGGATGGTGTAGGACATAGCAGGCAGAACTCGCTCTCCCTCCAGGATGTAAATGTCCCATATCCTCAGGGTTAATGTGAACGGGGTCTGCCAAACAGAACAACACACACACACACACACACACAATAACTCACACTGGATTCACACTATACACTGTAAACTAGTTAGCCAGGTGAAATAATGGGAGGGTTGCATTTGAGGGTTGAGGGGTTTCTTACGCGGTCCAGAAAGCACTGGAAGAACCACTTCATGGTGTACAGGCTGGTGAAAACCTCCTGACTGTCCTGCAGGGGGCAGCAAACACACACGTATTACCACACATGGGTTCTCTGTCTCAGAGCTGAGGACACCATAGTACTACAGGAGGTGGATGGCAGGCACTTACACACAAACATACATACACACACTGCTGATTCATACTGGGTTAAAAAACAAGTATTACTGTTAGACTGTAAAAATACATACTGGAGAAAAACACTCCACAGTTATTTCATGTCAGACTGTAAAAATACATACTGGAGAAAAACACTCCACAGTTATTTCATGTCAGACTGTAAAAATACATACTGGAGAAAAACACTCCACAGTTATTACATGTCAGACTGTAAAAATACATACTGGAGAAAACACTCCACAGTTAATACTGTCAGACTGTAAAAATACATACTGGAGAAAAACACTCCACAGTTATTACATGTCAGACTGTAAAAATACATACTGGAGAAAACACTCCACAGTTAATACTGTCAGACTGTAAAAATACACACTGGAGAAAAACACTCCACAGTTATTACTGTCAGACTGTAAAAATACATACTGGAGAAAAAACACTCCACAGTTATTACATGTCAGACTGTAAAAATACATACTGGAGAAAACACTCCACAGTTAATACTGTCAGACTGTAAAAATACATACTGGAGAAAACACTCCACAGTTAATACTGTCAGACTGTAAAAATACATACTGGAGAAAAACACTCCACAGTTATTATGGTTAGACTGTAAAACATATACACTGTAGATTCATAAAAAAACACTTCACGAGTATTAATGTCAGGCTTTAAAACTACACACATTTTAGATTCATACTGGATTTAAATCACTCCACAACTACTTTTGTCAGACTGTAAGAACTACACCCACAGAAAATTCATACTGGATTAGAATGGATCCAAAGTTACTACTGTCAGACTGTAAAATGTACACAGCAGATTCATACTGGATAAAAATGACTCCATAATTATTACTGTGAGACTCTAAAACCTACACAAACTACAGATTCATACTGGATTAAAACACTACGATTATTATTGTCAGACTGTAAAAACTGATGCAGATCCATGGGTATTAAAGAGAGACTGTAAAACAACACAGAGCAGATTCATACTGGATTATAATGGATCCAGAGTTATTACTGTCAGACTTTAAAACTTAAACACTGTAGTTTCATACTGGATTAAAATGACTCCATAATTATTGCCATGTGACTGTAAAAGCTACACAAACTGCAGATTCATACTGGATTAAAATCACCCCACAGTTATTACTGTCAGACTGTAAGAACTCCACCCACTGCAAATTCATACTGGATTTGATTTGCTCCACAGTTATCACTGTCAGACAGTAAGAACCCCACCCACTGCAGATTCATACTGGATTAAAATCACCCCACAGTTATTACTGTCAGACTGTAAGAACTTGACCACACCAGATTCATACTGGATTTGATTTGCTCCACAGTTATCACTGTCAGACTGCAAGAACTCCACCCACTGCAGATTCATACTGGATTTGATTTGCTCCACAGTTATCACTGTCAGACAGCAAGAACTCCACCCACTGCAGATTCATACTGGATTGAAATCACCCCACAGTTATTACTGTCAGACTGCAAGAACTCCACCACAGCAGATTCATACTGGATTTGATTTGCTCCACAGTTATCACTGTCAGACAGCAAGAACTCCACCCACTGCAGATTCATACTGGATTTGATTTGCTCCACAGTTATTACTGTCAGACTGCAAGAACCCCACCCACTGCAGATTCATACTGGATTAAAATCACCCCACAGTTACTACTGTCAGACTGTAAGAACTCCACCCAGAGCAAATTCATACTGGATTTGATTTGCTCCAGACTGTAAGAACTCCACCCACTGCAGATTCATACTGGATTAAAATCACCCCACAGTTACTACTGTCAGACTGTAAGAACTCCACCCACTGCAGATTCATACTGGATTAAAATCACCCCACAGTTACTACTGTCAGACTGTAAGAACTCCACCCACTGCAGATTCATACTGGATTAAAATCTCATCAGTAGTCGTTTAATTAACAGAAGCTCTCCAGGTTAAACTAATGCAGCTCCATCATCATTATAGGGGGTTCTGGGCTCTTCTGCTCGAACCCACTTCATAATTAGAGGAGCTGAAGGTTTTAAAAACACACAAATGAAACACATGCGAGTTGAGAACAGCAGCCCCATACGCTGTGCTTTAATCCACCCACATGAAAGGCAAACGCACACGCACACACACACACACACACACACACACACACACTCCCTGTGAGACTGTTGATCCTAAATGTACTTATTAATGTGGCCTTTTATTAATTACTCTGCAGATTAATTCTGCATCAGTGGAGAGAGGAGAGGAAATCCTGAAAACGGGCAGAACAGAAAACACCACAGAACTGAGGGACTGATTTCATTGGCTGCAGGTCAAGAAATACATGCAAAAGGTGAGAAGACTGAGTCTACTGTAAATTACTGTAAGACAAGGACCCCTTAACCCATTTGTGCAGTGAACACACACATCCACACACACAAGGACAATGAGCAGACATGCCCGGAACGGTGGGCAGCACCCGGGGAGCAGACTGGATAAGGGGAAGTGCCCAACTGTGGCAGCTTGTCGAATCAGGATATCAAACCCACAACCCTGTCTGTCAACAGCCTGGTGCTCTGACTGCTGAGCCACCACTGCCCCTAAGTCAAGGTGGAGTTAGGGCTGTCGACAGTGCGTCAACCTGTAACCTAACTCTAACAGGAATCCACAAGCTGTCTGAGCATGAGTGAGTGTGAGAGGCTACAGCCGCAGAAGTTTGGTAGGAAGTAGGTTCAGAACGAAGAAAGAAAGAAAGAAAGTTCTGGAAGTCTAAAGGAAGTTACAGGAATTACAGGACATATTATTACAGGAATTTCAGGAGAGGGAAGGACGTTCTGGAGGAAGGAAGGAAGGAAGGAAGGCAGTAAGGACATTCAGAAGCAAGTTTGGAAGAAAGTTCAGGAAAGTTGGATGTTGGAAATATGGGATGAAGAAAGGAAGTTTGACAAGAAGATGGGCAAGAAACATGTTTACAAGGAAGTTCAGAAGGAAGTTGGGAAAGGAAGAAAGGATGTTCAGAAGGAAAGTTCAGAAAGACGGAAAAATGGAATCAAGTTTGGAAAGAAAGAAGTCGGGAAGGACGTTCAGAAAGAAGTCTGAAAAGAGGAAAAGCAAGAAACTTGTTGTTCCCAAGGACGTTCAGAGGGGAGTTTGGAAAAACGGAAAAATGGAATCAAGTTCAGAGGAAAGTTCAGAAAGACGGAAAAATGGAATCAAGGAAGACAGGAATTATGTTCAGAAGAAAGTTTGGAAAGAAGGAAATATGGAATGAAGAAAGAAGGTTTGGAAAGAAGAAATGCAAGAAAGATGTTTACAAGGAAGTTCAGAGGGGAGTTCGGAAAGATGTTAATATGGGATGAGGAAGGATGCGCAGAAGGAAGTTTGGAAAGAGGAAAGACAAGAAGCTTGTTGTTCCCAAGGAAGTTCAGAGGGGAGATTGGAAAAACGGAAATATGGAATGAGGTTTGGAGAGAAGGAGGCCTGGAAGGATGTTCAGAAGAAAGTTCAGAGGAAAGTTTAGAATGATAGAAATATTAAATCAAGTTTGGACAGAAAGAAGCCGGAAATATAGAATGAAGAAAGAAGGTTGGGAAAGAGGAAAGACAGGAAGCACGTTCAGAAGGACATTTTGAAAGAAGAAATGCAAGTAACGTTTACAAGGAAGTTCAGAGGAGAGTTCGGAAAGATGTTAATATGGGATGAAGTTTGGACAGAAAGAAGTCAGGAAGGATGCTCAGAAGGAAGGACTGAAGCTTGGAAGTAGCAGGATAAGACAGCAGGCTTTTTACTGTGTTAATTATTTGACAGGCCTACAGTAGATTTATTCACAAGAATGTCCGATCCGATCCAGTGACGTAGAATCGGGAGCCGATCCAGGCATTTTTAATGGATCTGGTATCAACTTTTAAGGTTTCAATCCACTTCTGATCCTCCCCCATTAATAAACACGATCCTCAACTGCTGCAGACGAACAAGCTACCCCAGACAGAGCTCATCTGTGGCATTACTTCATACTGTTAAGAGGAGTGACGTTACCAGTTAGCAGCCAAAACAAAGCTAAATTTAGCTTCTAATGCTAACTCTCCAGTCCACCTTAAATAGTGCTGCAGTTACAGTGTGTACGTTCCAACAGCAGAGCATAACTGCTGGATTATTTAAGGTGGAATGGAAAGTTCAGGGAAGAGGGAAACTTTAGCTTATCGTTAGCAATGGCAGACGGCTCCCAGAGCAGCAGGTAAAGAGTGAGTTAGTTAATCTGTCAGAAGAGGAGGATTTCAGCTCTTCACTCTTCCAGAAAGCGTTGGTTGGCTAGTTGTGCAACGACAAAGATATTTTCTTCACTATCTCCGTTCGGGAATATCCAACATTCCTCCCATCCTGTCTTTACTCTGGAATTCTGCCTGGACTATGGTGGAAACGCTCTAATGAGTGAGAGAACCACGCTCTCAGCATTCAGCACCGAGGAGGAGGCTATTGCTAATGCTAATGCACACACACTCAGGTGATCGGACTGCAGAGTTGTAGAGGAGCTGGGAGCTGAATGGTCAGGTCGGTCGGTCAGTCAGACTGGACTGTGAGATATTAAACACTATAGAGTTTCAAACAGTCGTTTAAAAAGTTGCTTCAAACTCAGCAGATCAGATTAGAATTTAGTCTGATTATAAAAACTGTAGAGATTTTACTGCTGTACTACTGAAGATTAGCACATCTTAGCTAAGTTATGGGGCGGCATTATTAATAGAAACACAATGATAGGATCGGTAGCGGCTGATTAAACGCCAGCATTAAGAGACTCGGATCGGATCAGACTCAGGTCGCATCAGACGTCCCTACTCTCCATTTTACTAAAAGCTGCTGTAAAGCTGAAAAAACAGCAGGGCTGTATCCCTCCAGGGTTCGAGCTTGAAACTCTCAGCCTCCAAGGACTGACAGTACAATAAATGAACCAGCGGTTTGTTCAGGAACAGGCCTCCGCTCAGGTTCTCACTGATAATGAATAATTCATATTTCATATAGTTTAATATTAGCAGAACTGCAGACGGCAGAAACAACACTGAGGCTTTAGGCAGGGAGAGGTATATTCTAAAGGCTGGACTTTACATCATAAGGACTTCTGCAATGACTGTATTAGAGTGTGTGTGTGTGTGTGTGTGTGTGTGTGTGTGTCTTACCAGATGCTGTTTAAGTTTGGGCATCATCTTCTTCAGGATGCGATCATGGTGCTCCTGGAAGCGCAACAGCTTCGGAAAACCATCTATAAAGAATCCTGAACACACACACACACACACACACACACACATTATCATCATGTATTTTATGTATTAATTATATACCCCACCTTAAGTTTTCTAGATATCACTAGACTCTGGTAATGCAAGTAATATTCTAAAGGGAGGTTCTACTCATCTCTAATTAGAGACTAGTACCCCTCTAGCCCATGCCTGGCATTAGGCAGCATTATGGTGCCAATAGGTTCATGTTGATCTGCTCCAAAAAGTCCTATTCTATTGGCAGTACTTCTCTACAGGGACTAGACAAGCATTCATTAGAAGTGGTGTCCACAAACATTTGGACATGTAGTGTGTGTAGGTGCTTACCATGCATTGCATGTTTTTGTCCAGACAGGAGTTTGACCAGAGCCCAAAAGGCATCCTCTTCATTCATATAGATCAGGAGGAGAGCTGTGATCTGACTCATTCCCTGACAATATCCCACATCCTACACACACACACACACACACACACACACACACACACACACACAGAAAA